>NC_086449.1:112681914-112983164 GCF_028390025.1 Pseudophryne corroboree | reverse complement strand
CCTTGCAAAACTACAGCTACTTATTCAAAATGGTAAAATATGGCGTGTGTGCCCACTTTGCCAGTGTATTTTATGCCCAAAACAGCGTTGGGCCATGCAAAATACAACTGCGTCATATGTAAGTGACCACCCTCTGTTGATTTCAGGTGTCAGATTTGTGGCCCAAGACTGGTTAACCCTTGCAAAACTACAGCTACTTATTCAAAATGGTAAAATATGGTGTGTGTGCCCACTTTGCCAGTGTACTGTATTTCATGCCCAAAACAGCGTTGGGCCAAGCAAAATACAACTGCGTCATATGTAAGTGACCACCCTCTGTTGATTTCAGGTGTCAGATTTGTGGCCCAAGACTGGTTAACCCTTGCAAAACTACAGCTACTTATTCAAAATGGTAAAATATGGTGTGTGTGCCCACTTTGCCAGTGTATTTCATGCCCAAAACAGCGTTGGGCCAGGCAAAATACAAGTGGGTCACATGCAAGTGACCACCCTCTGTTGTTTTTGGGGGTCAAATGTGTGGCCCAAGACTAGTTAACCCTTGCAAAACTACAGCTACTTATTCAAAATGGTAAAATATGGTGTGTGTGCCCACTTTGCCAGTGTATTTCATGCCCAAAACAGCGTTGGGCCAAGCAAAATACAACTGCGTCATATGTAAGTGACCACCCTCTGTTGTTTTTGGGGGTCAAATTTGTGGCCCAAGACTAGTTAACCCTTGCAAAACTACAGCTACTTATTCAAAATTGTAAAATATGGTGTGTTTGCCCACTTTGCCAGTATATTTCATGCCCAAAACAGCGTTGGGCCAGGCAAAATACAACTGCGTCATATGTAAGTGACCACCCTCTGTTGTTTTTGGGGGTCAAATTTGTGGCCCAAGACTAGTTAACCCTTGCAAAACTACAGCTACTTATTCAAAATTGTAAAATATGGTGTGTGTGCCCACTTTGCCAGTATATTTCATGCCCAAAACAGCGTTGGGCCAGGCAAAATACAACTGCGTCATATGTAAGTGACCACCCTCTGTTGTTTTTGGGGGTCAAATTTGTGGCCCAAGACTAGTTAACCCTAGCTAAACTACAGCTACTTATTCAAAATGGCAAAATATGGTGTGTGTGCCCACTTTGCCAGTGTATTTCATGCCCAAAACAGCGTTGGGCCAAGCAAAATACAACTGCGTCATATGTAAGTGACCACCCTCTGTTGATTTCAGGTGTCAGTTTTGTGGCCCAAGACTGGTTAACCCTTGCAAAACTACAGCTACTTATTCAAAATGGTAAAATATGGTGTGTGTGCCCACTTTGCCAGTGCATTTCATGCCCAAAACAGCGTTGGGCCATGCAAAATACAACTGCGTCATATGTAAGTGACCACCCTCTGTTGATTTCAGGTGTCAGATTTGTGGCCCAAGACTGGTTAACCCTTGCAAAACTACAGCTACTTATTCAAAATGGTAAAATATGGTGTGTGTGCCCACTTTGCCAGTGTATTTCATGCCCAAAACAGCGTTTGGCCAGGCAAAATACAACTGCGTCATATCTAAGGGACCACCCTCTGTTGTTTTTGGGGGTCAAATTTGTGGCCCAAGACTAGTTAACCCTTGCTAAACTACAGCTACTTATTCAAAATGGCAAGATATGGTGTGTGTGCCCACTTTGCCAGTGTATTTCATGCCCAAAACAGCGTTGGGCCAAGCAAAATACAACTGCGTCATATGTAAGTGACCACCCTCTGTTGATTTCAGGTGTCAGATTTGTGGCCCAAGACTGGTTAACCCTTGCAAAACTACAGCTACTTATTCAAAATGGTAAAATATGGTGTGTGTGCCCACTTTGCCAGTGTATTTCATGCCCAAAACAGCGTTGGGCCAGGCAAAATACAAGTGGGTCACATGCAAGTGACCACCCTCTGTTGTTTTTGGGGGTCAAATGTGTGGCACAAGACTAGTTAACCCTTGCAAAACTACAGCTACTTATTCAAAATGGTAAAATATGGTGTGTGTGCCCACTTTGCCAGTGTATTTCATGCCCAAAACAGCGTTGGGCCAAGTAAAATACAACTGCGTCATATGTAAGTGACCACCCTCTGTTGATTTCAGGTGTCAGATTTGTGGCCCAAGACTGGTTAACCCTTGCAAAACTACAGCTACTTATTCAAAATGGTAAATTATGGTGTGTGTGCCCACTTTGCCAGTGTATTTCATGCCCAAAACAGCGTTGGGCCAGGCAAAATACAAGTGGGTCACATGCAAGTGACCACCCTCTGTTGTTTTTGGGGGTCAAATGTGTGGCCCAAGACTAGTTAACCCTTGCAAAACTACAGCTACTTATTCAAAATGGTAAAATATGGTGTGTGTGCCCACTTTGCCAGTGTATTTCATGCCCAAAACAGTGTTGGGCCAAGCAAAATACAACTGCGTCATATGTAAGTGACCACCCTCTGTTGATTTCAGGTGTCAGATTTGTGGCCCAAGACTGGTTAACCCTTGCAAAACTACAGCTACTTATTCAAAATGGTAAATTATGGTGTGTGTGCCCACTTTGCCAGTGTATTTCATGCCCAAAACAGCGTTGGGCCAGTCAAAATACAACTGCGTCATATGTAAGTGACCACCCTCTGTTGTTTTTGGGGGTCAAATTTGTGGCCCAAGACTAGTTAACCCTTGCTAAACTACAGCTACTTATTCAAAATGGCAAAATATGGTGTGTGTGTGTGCCCACTTTGCCAGTATATTTCATGCCCAAAACAGCGTTGGGCCAGGCAAAATACAACTGCGTCATATGTAAGTGACCACCCTCTGTTGTTTTTGGGGGTCAAATTTGTGGCCCAAGACTAGTTTACCCTTGCAAAACTACAGCTACTTATTCAAAATTGTAAAATATGGTGTGTGTGCCCACTTTGCCAGTATATTTCATGCCCAAAACAGCGTTGGGCCAGGCAAAATACAACTGCGTCATATGTAAGTGACCACCCTCTGTTGTTTTTGGGGGTCAAATTTGTGGCCCAAGACTAGTTAACCCTGGCTAAACTACAGCTACTTATTCAAAATGGCAAAATATGGTGTGTGTGCCCACTTTGCCAGTGTATTTCATGCCCAAAACAGCGTTGGGCCAAGCAAAATACAACTGCGTCATATGTAAGTGACCACCCTCTGTTGATTTCAGGTGTCATATTTGTGGCCCAAGACTGGTTAACCCTTGCAAAACTACAGCTACTTATTCAAAATGGTAAAATATGGTGTGTGTGCCCACTTTGCCAGTGTATTTCATGCCCAAAACAGCGTTGGGCCAGGCAAAATACAAGTGGGTCATATGTAAGGGAACCTACTCTGTTGATTTCAGGTGTCAAATTTGTTACCCAAGACTCATTAACCCTTGCAAAACTGAATGATCTGAATAAGAAGCTGGAGTTCGAATAAGAAGTGAATAAGAAGCTAGAGCTTGAATAAGAAGTGAATAAGAAGCTGGCCGAATAAGAAGCTAACTTCAGCATCGTCCCTAATTATGCATTATTGTGCTCTGGATTAAAAATCAAGCTAGCTACTCTGTAACGTGTGTCATTAATAACAATATACTTTGTCATCCCCACATAACCCTAACATAAATTCCATTAAACGGACAGAAGAACAGATTTGTGTCATTTATCATGTGCGACATTCCTGCTTTCTCTGTATAAACAGTGTGGGGCTGACGCGGAGATGAATGCAAGCCGGGCCTTGCCCCACGACCCTTGCTTCTCACTTGCAGGAGCCAGTGTCGTTGCTGCAGTGCCGCCCGGTTGCCTTTGGACGCTTCAGGCACGCACACTGCAGTCTGTGTAGCTGCACAGAGCGTCCACAGTACAATTTGCCAGTGCTGCATTTCCCGGTGCTGGCTGTCCTACCTCCTCAAGCAACATCATGGCATCATTCACCCAGAGGAAGGGGGCAGCAGGCACAGGGCACACTGTCATCCTGTTACATCGCTGGATGAGCCCCTTCAAGGAAACATGGGTTTTAATTTGCCAAAGACACTATATCGCCGATACTAGCATGAGCTCGTTTCCAGAGAATGCACAGTGCAAAAACATGCAGGATATGCTCCACAAAAGGACATACATTCAAATTAACCGCCCTTGTGTGTGTGGAGGTGGGAGGCAAAATTGATGAACTGGATAAAACGTACCTGTATGTTCACCTTGCACTTGTTTACGTACATTGCATATACCATTTTTTGGATCTCTTTGTGCACCTATGTCTGGGGGGAAAAGTTGCATGATGGACTTTAATCTCTTGTTTCCAAGGATGAGGGTGAGGTGACAGCAGGACTGTCTTTATTATATGTCACTATTGTACGATATAACGTTTGTAATTAAACTGGTAACTATACGGCTACAAAATGCACTTTAACGTATCCGCTGCAAAATACAGCCCATTAAATGATAGCCAGAGGCCTGATTCCTGAGGTAAGATCGCCAAACCTTCCCCCGCTTTGCATTTAACAAGGATGGTAATAACAGAAGAAAATGAATTAAAATATGCATCAAATAAACATTTTGTTCACTGGAAAACTATTCCATTATTATTATTTGAAAATTAGGATAGTTGGTTCATGCATGCGCTAATCCCCTCAGACTGTTCTGGCAAAATGGTAAGGTAACTTTACTGCTCTGGGCCAGAATCACCTAGGCAGCAAAGAGTCACTCGTCTGCTACGTGAGGTATTAATAAGAAATGATAGCGATTGGTAATTTTATCTTAGCGATAGAAAACCAGACCTACCGCCATATATTTATAAACAGACCTGTAAACTCTCTTTCTCATACGTCCTAGAGGATGCTGGGGTCCACTTCAGTACCTTGGGGTATAGACGGTTCCGCAGGAGCCATGGGCACTTTAAGACTTTTCAAGGGTGTGAACTGGCTCCTCCCTCTATGCCCCTCCTCCAGACCTCCAGTTTCTCTGAAAGACTTTGTTAGTTTTTTTATTTTCAGGAAGGACTGCTGGCAACAGTCTCCCTGCTTCGTGGGACTTAGGGGGCAGAAGTAGGAACCAACTTCCTGAATAGTTTCATGGCACTGCTTCTGGCTGACAGGACACCATTAGCTCCTGAAGGGTACTGAATGCTAGCTGCGGCTATGCGCTCACTCCCACAGCCCGTCGTCACCCCCCTTACAGAGCCAGAAGTCAGAAGACAGGTGAGTGTACAGAAGAGAGGATCTTCAGTCATCATGACGGCTAAAAGGTACCGCACAGCAGGCGGGAACGCTGCGAGCCATGCTACCCTTCAACACAGGCACAGCAGGGTGCTGGGTGCCCTGGGCAGCATGAAACCTAATCAAAACTGGCTAATAAGGGGACATAAGTTGCTGAGGCACAGTCCTACCCCCGCCAGTATAAAAATTAGTATTGAAATTGCTGAGGGGAAACGCGCCATTACGGGGGCAGGGCTTCCTCCTCAGTCAGCCAGCACACTGCTCAGCGCCATATTCTCTCCAAGCAAGCTGCAGAGAAGAACGCTGGTCCTCCTCCACTTCTGAACAGGTATCAGGGTGCAAAACAGGGGGGGGGCACAGTGTAAATTGGTGCTGTATTGTAAATTTATCATTATAAAAGCGCTACAGGTCTGTGGGCTTTTTGGTGTTACACAGGATTTTTATCACTAGCGCTGGGTTGTGAGCTGGCAAATCCTTTCTGTGTCCTTCTGACAGATTTTACTGTAGGTCTGTCCCCTATAAGTCCCGGAGTGTCTGTGGTGTGGTTGTGCACGTGTGTGACATGTTTGAGGCAGGGAGCTCTTCCCCTGAGAGAGCCATTTTAGGGACACAGAGTTGTAATGTGTTGGCGCTGCCGGCACACCACGAGCCTGAATGGGTGAAAGAATTACGTGATAGTGTGAATCATATCAGTAAGAGATTGGATAAGACTGAGTCTCATGCAGAAAACTGGAGAAAATCAGTTGAAGATGTGATTTTTCATAGTTCTGCCTTTTCATCCACAGGAGACCCCTCTGGGTCACATAAGAGACCATTTGCACAGATAGTACAAACTGATACCGACACGGACTTTGATTCCTGTGTCGACACTAGTGATTCCAGGGGAATAGATCCTAAATTGGCAAAAAGCATTCAATACATGATTGTTGCTATAAAGGAGGTCTTGGAAGTTACGGAAGCCCCTCCTTTACCTCAGGAGAAGGCTTATTTTTATAAGGAAAAGAAAATTAATGTAACTTTCCCTCCTTCTCACGAGCTAAATACTCTCTTTGAGGGAGTTTGGGCAAACCCTGAAAAAAAAATTTCAGATTCCCAAAAGAATTCAGGTTGCTTCTCCTTTCCTGGCAGAGGACAGGAAAAGATGGGAGTCACCTCCTGTTCTAGACAGTGCCCTGTCACTTTTAACTAAAAAGGTGATTCTCCCTGCACCTGGGACGGCTTCACTAAAGGAGCCGGCAGACCGCAAGTTGGAGACTACGTTAAAATCTATTTATGTGGCCAATGGTACGCTACTCAGACCCACAATTGCTTGTGCGTGGGTGAGTAGTGCTATCGAAAAATGGTCAGATAACTTGTCATCTGAAATTGACACGATAGATAGAGACGCAATACTCCTAACGTTAGGTCATATCAAAGACGCTGCTGCATACATGCTAGAAGCCATGAAAGATATTTGGCTCTTGGGTTCAAAATGGCTACCATGGCAGTCTCAACTCGAAGGGCATTGTGGATTCACCAATGGAATGCTGACGCAGATACCAGAAGAAATATGGAGGCTCTCCCGTATAAAGGTGAGGCCTTGTTTGGAGATGGGCTGGATGCTTTAATCTCTGTGGCTACCGCAGGTAAGTCGACATTCTTGCCTTATGCTCCTGCGCCGGCAAAAAAGACACATCACTCTCAGATGCAGTCCTTTCGGCCCTACAAATACAAAAAGGGTAAAGGTTCCCCTTTCTTTGCAGGTAGAGGGAGGGGAAGAGGAAAAAAGTCCACAGCATCTCCAGGAACGCAGGAGCAGAAATCAACCCCTGCTTCTGCCAACTCTGCAGCATGACGCTGGGGCTCCCGTGCGGGAGTCCGCTCGAGTAGGAGCACGTCTAAAACTTTTCAGTCAGCTCTGGGATCAATCTGGCCTGGACCCATGGGTCTTGCAAATAGTGTCCTATGGATACAAACTGGAGTTTCAAGACGTCCCCCCATGCCGATTTTTCAAATCGACCGTGCCAGCTTCTCTTCCGTACAGAGAAGTAGTAACAGCTGCAATTCAAAAATTATGTCAGGATCAAGTCATTGTCCTGGTACCCTTGTCACAACAGGGAGAAGGGTTTTATTCAAGCCTCTTCATAGTTCCGAAGCCGGACGGCTCGGTCAGACCAGTTTTAAACCTGAAATCTCTGAATCTCTACCTGAAAAGATTCAAGTTCAAGATGGAATCTCTGAGGGCAGTGATTTCCAGTCTGGAGGAAGGGGACTTCATGGTGTCAGTAGACATAAAAGATGCTTACTTACATGTTCCCATGTATCCACCTCATCAAGCTTATCTGAGATTCGCAGTACAGGATTGCCATTACCAGTTCCAGACGTTGACGTTCGGACTCTCCACGGCACCGAGGGTATTTACCAAGGTGATGGTGAAGATGATGGTCCTCCTTCGACAACAAGGAGTCAATATAATTCCTTACCTGGACGATCTCCTGATAAAAGCGAGATCCAGGGAACGGTTGATGCAGAACATTGCACTCTCCCTGCCAGTACTCCAACAACACGGTTGGATCATAAATTTTCCAAAGTCGCAGTTGGAACAGACGACAAGATTGTCCTTTCTGGGGATGATACTGGACACAGAAGTACAAAGGGTATTTCTTCCAGTAGAAAAGGCTCTGGAAATCCAGAGAATGGTCAAACAAATTTTGAAACCAACAAGAGTGTCGATCCATCAATGCATTCGGTTGTTGGGAAAGATGGTAGCGGCCTACGAGGCCATACAGTTTGGCCGATTCCATGCCAGAGTATTCCAGTGGGACCTGTTGTGCAAGTGGTACGGATCCCACCTACACATGCACCAGAAGATAATCCTGTCCTCCAAAGCCAGGATTTCGCTCCTGTGGTGGCTACACAGTTCTCACCTATTAGAGGGACGCAGGTTCGGGATTCAGGACTGGGTCCTAGTAACCACGGATGCAAGTCTCCGAGGCTGGGGAGCAGTCACACAGGGAAAAAGCTTTCAAGGAAAATGGTCAAGTCAGGAATCCTGTCTTCACATAAACGTTCTGGAATTGAGAGCCATTTACAATGGCCTTCTACAAGCAGTGCATCTTCAAGATCAACCCGTGCAGATCCAGTCGGACAATGTAACAGCAGTTGCGTACATAAACCATCAGGGCGGAACGAAAAGCAGAGCGGCAATGGCAGAGGTGACAAAGATCCTCCTCTGGGCAGAAAGGCATGCAAGAGCTCTGTCAGCAATTTTCATTCCGGGAGTGGACAACTGGGAAGCAGACTTCCTCAGCAGACACGATCTCCATCCAGGAGAGTGGGGCCTCCACCAAGAAGTCTTCGCAGAAGTGACAAGTCTTTGGGGAGTTCCTCAAGTAGACATGATGGCATCTCGTCTCAACAAGAAGCTTCAGAGATATTGTTCCAGGTCGAGAGACCCTCAAGCAATAGCAGTGGATGCACTGGTGTCACAGTGGGGGTTTCGGTTGGTGTATGCCTTCCCTCCACTTCCACTGATACCAAAAGTTCTCAAGCTCATAAGAAGAACAAGGGTTCGAGCGATCCTCATTGTCCCAGACTGGCCAAGGAGGGCGTGGTATCCAGATCTTCAGGAGTTGCTCATAGAAGATCCTTGGCCTCTTCCTTTTCGTGAGGACCTGCTGCAGCAGGGGCCGTGCGTGTATCAAAACTTACCGCGGCTACGTTTGACGGCATGGCTGTTGAGTGCCGGATCCTAGCCCGAAAGGGTATTCCCAAAGACGTCATCCCCACTCTTATTCAGGCCAGGAAAGGAGTAACGTCTAGACATTACCACCGTATTTGGAAAAAATATGTGTCTTGGTGTGGATCCAAGAAGGCTCCTACGGAAGAGTGTCACTTGGGACGTTTTCTCCATTTTCTGCAGGCGGGTGTGGATGCGGGCCTAAGATTGGGTTCAATCAAGCTCCAGATTTCAGCCTTATCGGTTTTCTTTCAAAAACAATTGGCCTCCCTTCCAGAAGTTCAGACGTTCGTGAAAGGGGTGCTGCACAACTGACCTCCATTTGTGCCTCCGATGGCACCACGGGACCTTAATGTGGTGTTGCAATTCCTTAATTCGGATTGGTTTGAACCTCTACAGGAGATAGAATTGAAGTTTCTCACTTGGAAAGTGGTTATGCTATTGGCCTTGGCATCCGCAAGGCGGGTGTCTGAGTTGGGGGCCTTGTCTCACAAGAGCCCTTACCTGATCTTCCATGAAGATAGCGGAGAGTTGAGAACTCGCCAACAATTTCTTATGAAGGTGGTTTCGTCTTTCCATATAAACCAACCTATTGTGGTGCCAGTGGCTACTGACACCTTCACTGCGTCAAAGTCTCTTTATGTGGTTAGAGCTTTGAAAATTTATGTCGCAAGAACTGCTAGGATACGGAAAACAGAGGCTCTGTTTATCCTGTATGCTCCCAACAAGATTGGGTGCCCTGCTTCTAAGCAGACCATTGCGCGCTGGATCAGAGGGCTGATTCAGCACGCTCATTCCACGGCAGGATTGCCGATACCGAAGTCGGTAAATGCCCATTCTACTAGAAAGGTGGGCTCATACTGGGCGGCTGCCCGGGGGGTCTCGGTGTTACAACTTTGCCGAGCAGCTACTTGGTCAGGGGCAAACACGTTTGCAAAGTTTTACAAGTTTAACATCTTGGCCGATGAGGACCTCAAGTTTGGTCAGTCGGTGCTGCAGGGTCATCCGCACTCTCCCGGCCGTACTGGAGCTTTGGTATAACCCCATGGTACTGAAGTGGACCCCAGCATCCTCTAGAACGTATGAGAAAACAGGATTTTAATACCTACCGGAAATCCTTTTCTCCTAGTCCGTAGAGGATGCTGGGCACCCGACCCAGTGCGTGCTTTACCTGCAGTTGTTAGTTTTGTAGTTACACAAGTGTTGTGTTACGATTATTTTCAGCATGTTGCTGCAATTGTTCATGCCCGTTGTCATGTGTTAATTTGAATGCCATGTTGTGAGCTGGTATGAATTTCACCGTTAATTTAAAAGTAAATCCTTTCCTCGAAATGTCCGTCTCCCTGGGCACAGTTCCTATACTGAGGTCTGGAGGTGGTTCATAGAGGGAGGAGCCAGTTCACACCCTTGAAAAGTTTTAAAGTGCCCATGGCTCCTGCGGAATCGTCTATACCCCATGGTACTGAAGGGGACCCCAGCATCCTCTACGGACTAGGAGAAAAGGATTTGCCGGTAGGTATTAAAATCCTGTTTTATGGTATGGGTGTTGAGTTTTAGGTGCTAGTACACCTGGCCCACATCCCACAATGAATGCTTCAATCTGCCCAGAGCCTCCGTCAAAAGATGCATTTCCAGTCTTCCATTCCATTGAAGGCCCTATAAAACTAATTTTGTTTATGCAAAAATATGCAAATTGAAACTTATGCAAAATTATTATTACTGCATAAATAGTTAATATAGATTTAAATGGTTGGGATAAAACCCGCTGGGCTGCTGACAAGTGTTCTGATAATGTGGCAGAGTATGACGGCACTGAGCGGAGGGGTGGCAGAAAATGCGTCAGGTGCAAATGCCAGCGATGTTCCCCTCATTTTTACCTCAAGAAATGCATATGGTTCTGTGTGCTGTACTGGTGTGTTCCTGTGTCCGATTAGAGTGGTTGAGCCCTGCCATCCCATGGTTGACACATTTGTCCCAGCCCTTATTATTTTGTGAGGTAGATCCCTGCTCTCCATTCTGTAAGGACGTTTCAAAGGCACAGGAGGGTGATTGTGGGCAGCCTATAGCTTCAGAAGTGCAGTGTGTGCACCTAAAGTGATGGAGTATGCCTGACCATGTCCCGCTATGCACATTTGTCATGTTATCGCTCCGAACATACATCAGAACTGAGTATACACAAGTATGGACAATGCATACTTGCCGACTTTTGGGCTGCTCTCTCCGGGAGAGAGCAGCCGGTTGGCTCAGCAGGGGGGCGGGCAGTGAGGTGACGTGAAAAGGGGGCGGAGTGGAGGCTGAATGGGGGCGGGCCAGAGGCGGAATGGGGGCGTGACTGCTGGATCTCGTCATGTAAGCCCCCCCCCCCCCCCCCCACTGTGTAATACAGCTATTACCAGCAATATACGGTGGGGGGCGTGGCTATGATGACGCGATTCAACAAGAATCGCGTCATCGCCTGCCCGGACCGCCCACTTCACTCGTTAAGTGGACGGCCGGTCAGGGGCTGACCCCTGAAATCGGGAGACTTGCCTGCTCTTCCGAGGGGCCGGGAGGGTCACCCGATTTTCGGGAGCCTCCCGGCCATTCCGGGAGGGTAGGCAAATATGGGACAATGCATAGTCATGCACATTTCAGTCGTTCCACTGGTGACTAAGGGGGCGTAACTGAGCTGTAACAGGACCTTCTCACGTTAAGCAGATTTGGGCGGAAGAGTAAATACACGTTTCCTGGTATATCATTTACACAACGTATAGGCTGGTGCGTGTACTCCCTGATCATGATGATGATGATGATGAGAATGATGATCCAAGTGTACAGATAGGGGCAGATGTACAGCATCTTATTTTTTTATGTTTATTTTTTCTGTTTACGGGGGAATATAAGCATTTATTTCAATGCAGGTAATGCACACATCACAGCTCTTAGACTATAGCTAAAAGGTTGCTGACATAAAGGGGGAGATTCAAATGTTTGAAAAGTCAGTTGGGAGTCTGTTTTTTCCTATCTAATAGACAGGAAGAAACAGACACCCAACCGACTTTTCAAACAATTGAATTTCACCCAAAGAATAAGGGGGAGATGTATCAAAACTCGGAGATATAAAGTACCAGCCAATCCGCTTCTAACTGCCATGTTACAGGCTGTGTTTGAAAAATGACTGTTGGGAGCCGATTGGTTGGTACTTTATCCACTTTATCTATCTCCAAGACTTAGTAAATCAACCAATCAGATTTTAACTGTCATTTTTCACACAAAGGGCGGGATGCACCAAGATTAAAAATGGCGTCAAAAGTTCTCAGAGGAATGGGCGCATACCGTAAATGCACCTAGATTCTGCGGCTTGCGATAGATTCTGGGGCTTGGATGCGATGGGCAAAGCCATCTTTAGATGGTGTAGCCCTATAGAAGCCTATGGGCTTCACTCGCGTTATAAACATGGAAGTCCTATCATCGCGAAGGACAGCTCTTACCGCAACAGCTGTCCTTTGGGATTTTCTTCAAGCATACTGCATTAATAAACACCGTTATGCTAGCAAAGAGTGGCGGGATGTATCACAAACAAAATGCGATGCTTAATTTATCCCGCCTACAGCCTGTATGTAACATGACTGAAGCTAATTTTTTTCGTTATCTCTCTCCACTCTCTCTCCAATGTTGATACATCTCCCCTAAATGACAAAGCCTAGCAGCTGTGGCGGCAGCACTGGCCATGCTTCTCTATGTGAAGTCATCAATCTGCAGTACAGCAGATTTCCATTACCTGGAAGAATAGCAAACCAGTAACATTGTCCCACATCTTTCTCCCTTTTTCCAAAACAATTTATTCAAAATGTACATCTCACCTATACATGAAACAGATTCTGCAGTGTCTTAATATACAGTTGTGCTCATAAGTTTACATACCCTAGCAGAATTTGTGATTTTCTGGCCATTTGTCAGAGAATATGAATGATAACTCACAAACTTTTCTTTCACTCATGGTTAGTGGTTGGGTGAAGCCATTTATTGTCAAACAACTGTGTTTACTCGTTTTAAATCATAATGACAACAGAAACTACCCAAATGACCCTGATCAAAAGTTTACATACCCTGGAGATTTTGGACTGATAACATGCAAACAAGTTGACACAAACAAACGGGTTTGAATGGCTACTAAAGGTAACCATCCTCACCTGTGATCTGTTTGCTTGTAATCAGTGTGTGTGTATAAAAGGTCAGTGAGTTTCTGGACTCCTGAAAGACCCTTGCATCTTTCCTCCAGTGCTGCACTGACGTGTCTGGATTCTGAGTCATGGGGAAAGCAAAATAATTGTCAAAGGATCTGCGGGAAAAGGTAATTTAACTGTATAAAACAGGAAAGGGATATAAAAAGATATCCAAGCAATTGAGAATGCCAATCAGCAATGTTCAAACTCTAATTAAGAAGTGAAAAATGAGGGATTCTGTGGAAACCAAATCACGGTCAGGTAGACCAACAAAAATTTCAGCCACAACTGCCAGGAAAATTGTTCGGGATGCAAAGAAAAATCCACAAATAACTTCAGCTGAAATACAGGACTCTCTGAAAAAAAGTGGTGTGGTTGTTTCAAGATGCACAATATGGAGGCATTTGAAGAAAAATGCGCTGCATGGTCAAGTCGCCAGAAGAAAGCCATTACTACGCAAATGCCACAAAGCATCCCACTTACAATACACCACAGAGATAAGCCTCAAAACTTCTGGAACAAAATTATTTGGAGTGATGAGACCAAAATTGAACTTTTTGGCCACAACCATAAACGTTACATTTGGAGAGGAGTCAACAAGGCCTATGATGAAATGTACAGCATTCCTACTGTGAAACATGGAGGTGGATCGCTGATGTTTTGGGGATGTGTGAGCTACAAAGGCACTGGAAACTTGGTCAAAATTGATGACAAGATGAGTGCAGCATGTTATCAGAAAATACTGGAGGAAAATTTGCACTCATCAGCCCGGAAGCTGCGCATGGGACGTACTTGGACGTTCCAAAATGACAATGATCCAAAACACAAGGCCAAGTCGACCTGTCATTGGCTACAGCAGAATAAAGTGAAGGTTCTAGAGTGGCCATCTCAGTCTCCTGACCTCAATATCATTGAGCCACTCTGGGGAGATCTCAAATGTGCAGCTCATGCAAGACAGCCCAAGAATTTACAGTAACTGGAGGCTTTTTGCCAAGAAGAATGGGCAGCTTTACCATCTGAGAAAATAAAGAGCCTCATCCACAACTACCACAAAAGACTTCAAGCTGTCATTGATGTTAAAGGGGGCAATACACGTTATTAAGAACTGGGGTATGTAAACTTTTGATCGGGTTCATTTGGGTAGTTTCTGTTGTCATTATGATTTAAAAAGAGTAAAAACAGTTGTTTGACAATAAATGGCTTCACCCAACCACTAACCATGAGTGAAAGAAAAGTCTGTGAGTTATCATTCATATTCTCTGACAAATGGCCAGAAAATCACAAATTCTGCTAGGGTATGTAAACTTATGAGCACAACTGTATGTCATAATATACATAGGCATGTTTACATTTATATAATTTCCAACTCTCCCAGGTTTCAGGTGAAAGTGCTGGTACCTATTTTTCCATACTAAATAAGTTACAATCAAGTAAAGATGAGAACAATGTGACATGTACAGTATGAGACATAGGGGTCTATTTACTGAGCCTTGTATGGAGATAAAGTGGACAGAGATAAAGTACCAGCCAATCAGCTCCTAACTGTCATGTCACAGTCCATGTTTGAAAAATGACAGGAGCTGATTGGCTAGTACTTTATCTCCATCCAAGGCTTAGTAAATAGAATCCTTAGGGGCTAATGTGCAATACTAAGCCTTGGAGACTGATAAAGAGATAAAGTACCAGCCGTACTTGCCTACTCTTCTGGATTGGCCGGGAGGCTCCCAACCTCCCAGAAAGGTAGGCAAATCCTACCCCCTCCCCATTCCGGCAGCCGTCCTTGAAGTAGGCGGCTGGAGATTGCATCATCGTAGTAGTCCCACCCCCCTCCTTCCAGTAATGTAGGTATTGGATAGCAGGGGTGGGGCTGCAATGACCAAATTGCGTCTCTGTGCCCCCGGACCGCCCCCTTTTCCAGAGCTCTGCCACCTGTTGAGCTGACCAAAGTTGGCAGGTATGGTACCAATCAGAACCTAACTGCATATTTGCCGACTTTTGGGCTGCTCTCTCCGGGAGAGAGCAGCCGGTCAGCTCAGCAGGGGGGCGGGCAGTGAGGTGACGTGAAGAGGGGGCGGGACGGAAGCGCGACGGGGGCGGCAGAGGCGGGATGGGGGCGTGGCTGCTGGATCGCGTCATGTAAGCCACGCCCCCACTGTGTAATGCAGCAATTACCGGCATTATACAGCGGGGGGGGGGGGGTCGTGGCTATGATGACGCGATTCAACAAGAATTGCGTCATCGCCTCCCCGGACCGCCCACTTCACTTGCTAAGTGGGCAGCCGGGCAGGGGGTGACCCCTGAAATCGGGAGACTTGCCTGCTCTTCCGGGGGGCCGGGAGGGTTACCCGATTTTCGGGAGCCTCCCGGCCATTCCGGGAGGGTAGGTAAGTATGCCTAACTGTCATTTTTCAAACACAACCTATAACGTGGCAGTTAGGAGCTGATTGGTTGGTACATTGTTTCTCTCCACTTTATCACTCTCCAAGGCTTAGTACATCTCCCCCTTAATCATACAGTTTCCAAACTGGTCTCTAACGGTCTGCTTGTCTCTGGTGGATGTTGAGAAATTCACAGGCTTTTATACATATTATTGTCCAATGGTGGATTTACATTTTAACACGCATACATAGGGAATCTGTAACTCACAAGTGACTTTGCAGGTGATCTATCCTCACTACATTGATTTATGTTCCTCGTGTGCTAGTGATCCCTTTACAAATGATCATACATTATTTATAAATCTCCTAGCATATCTGATGCGCAGCATCACTGACCTAAGTATAATTTGCATGGATAGCTGGATGAGCAGATAAAGGGTTTTTTTTCACACCGTATACTGTCTTCAGTGACAGCATGATTCAATTCGATGCCATGCGAATTCTGGGCTTTTTCCTTCAGGATTTCTCATTACAGAACTAAGACTACAACTCCCAGAAGCGCTTGCTGATGAGGGCTCTGGGGGATTACATATCTTCACCAAAGTGGTGACTCATGAGTGCTTGTAACAGGAAAATATTGCATATCTTGTTACTCTCTGTATAGTACTATGGAGCAAGACCTTGCTGTACTACTGGAAGAAAACCAGAGAAGACACATTTTAATGCTGCAGCCGTTATAATGCAGCAGATGTAGTGCAGCGGTGTGTGTTTTTAATGTTTTTCTAATTATGAATAAATTGCTAGCAGTAAATCAGTTGGCTTTCAATGGCTCCAATTATATTCCAGTACAGTTTTGCTGGTGGGTTTTTAGCATCTTGTATCTAGATGTTTTGAAGTCACTAATTCAGAGTACAATAGGGGTTATGCAAAATTTAACTATATACTCAAATCTTCTATTGCTTCCGTGCTATGCTACTTTAGTCATGCCCTCTTGTTGCTAGCATGCAGTTTCAACATGGCACCGTAAACCATTTATCTATCGATTGCTGGGGGGAGAACCGGGCATGCTCACATGTCACTATATAGGGGGAATGGGCTGGAACTGCTGGTGTTACCATGGAGACTGGCATTGTGAAAGGGAGGGTCAGTTAGAAAAGGACAGATTAAAAAATTGCCTGGTTTAGGAGACAGCATTTTTTATAGTACGTAGTCCAAGAGTATAATAATGAAAACATATAGGTATCAATATCACATAGCGCTAATATGCAAATATAAATCAGTATTGACAGTACACATACATCCCTAAGGCATGTCCATGCTATGAGCACAGAACACAATCCATACAGTTTTGCATTACATCTTAGGCGTCATTTAGCTTTTCATCAATCGTCTGCATTTAGTTCCAATTAGCTAACGTTCAGTTAAGGTATGGAAACTTAAATCTATCTGTGCAGCCTTAAGTTACATCATGTTCTTTTATACAGGCACGTCTGGTATTTTCAACGATAATTTAACTTAAAAATATGCATCTTAAAAGCCTTTTCCATTTTCCTCACTAGAAAACTCACTTAAGGTTCAATCCATCGATTTACTAACCGTTCTGAAATGTCAGCTTGAAAACACTGCAGGCAACATTATATAGGCCCTCATTCCGAGTCGTTCGCTCGGTATTTTTCATCGCATCGCAATGAAAATCCGCTTAGTACGCATGCGCAATATTCGCACTGCGACTGCGCCAAGTAATTTAACAATGAAGATAGTATTTTTACTCACGGCTTTTTCATCGCTCCGGCGATCGTAATGTGATTGACAGGAAATGGGTGTTACTGGGCGGAAGCACGGCGTTTTATGGGCGTGTGGTTGAAAACGCTACCGTTTCCGGAAAAAACGCAGGAGTGGCTGGAGAAACGGGGGAGTGTCTGAGCGAACGCTGGGTGTGTTTGTGACGTCAAACCAGGAACGACAAGCACTGAACTGATCGCACAGGCAGAGTAAGGTTGAAGTTACTCAGAAACTGCAAAGTAGTTTGTAATCGCAATATTGCGATTACATCGGTCGCAATTTTAAGAAGCTAAGATACACTCCCAGTAGGCGTAGGCTTAGCGTGTGTAACTCTGCTAAATTCGCCTTGCGACCGATCAACTCGGAATGAGGGCCCTAGTTCTGAGTCCAGGAAAACCTACAGGAAGTGTTATGGAGCCAAGTGCCTCAAAGCTCGGCTTCCACTAAATATCCATCCCTCTATTTCTCCAAATTTCACATTTCGAGATCTTAGTACAAATATTGGCTAAGGAAAAAATCACTTAGCCCCAAACCACCAAATGAATAATTTATGGCCAATGTACACTTAGTATCTCTTACTTTTTCACATGCTAGCGATTATTCTGTATAAGTAGTATGTGTGGAAAGAAAGGGGAGATTTATCAAAGCTTGGAGAGAGATAAATGGGCAGAGGTACTTAGGAGAGTGATAAAGCGAAGAGAGCTATACCACAAACCAATCATCTCCTGTCATTTTTCAAACACAGCATGTAACATGACAGCAGCTGATTGGATGGGGGTTGCAGTTATGTGACCGGCGGTCAGGAGACAGCTGGTCACAACATCTCCCCCCTACATCCCACCCCCTCACTTTCCCGACGGTTGGCATGCCGATCAACAGAGACTATTCCCTCTCGTGGGTATCCACAACACCCATAGAGTGGGAATAGAACCAGTGGCAAGCGCAGCTCGCCACCAATCCCGCAAGGGGCTAGCTGCACTCGCGAACTCCCCCGATCCCATTAGCTGACTTTATCTCTCTCCACTTTATCAATCTACCAGGCTTAGTACATCTGCCCCAAAGTATCAACCAATCAGCTTCTATATGGAATTTAGCAGGCTTTGCCAGAAAATTTACAGGAGCTGATTTTAGATAGACAGACAGACAGACAGACAGACAGACAGACAGACAGACAGACAGATAGATAGATAGATAGATAGATAGATAGATAGATAGATAGATAGATAGATAGATATGTAGATATATATTCCCTGTAACAGAACTCCATGTAATAATCCAATATATTAGATAGCAGTGAACATAGAAGGCGCGTTATAAACTACCCCCATTTGTTAATGTCATTACTCAACAAATCAATTGAACACTAATTTCATCACGTCATTCATATTACCGGGATGTAATTATCACCCATTGTGTGGGAAATATTTATCTAAATTCCGTGTAAGTTAATATTACTCTCATCTATGCTACATAGAGGTATAATTGAAGTTTCATGTCAAGAGAGTGGGAATACCATCTACTATGGAGGAATGATAAAAAATTAAGATGTTGTATTGATTAGCCAAGGTAATTAGTGTGGACAGTGTTAATAAATGCAAGCTTTCATTTGCTAGACATACGCTTGAATTTAGAGTGCAGATTGCAGTGATAATTATAATATTAGCAAATGTATATTAGCCAAATAATATGTCTAGTAAAGTGCTTATGTTAGCGTGGGTAGTGTAATCCCGTTAGCTGCTGAGATAATAACAGATAACAAGGTTTACGAATACTGTGTAGGTCTGTACTGACCACTACAGCTAATGTCTCATTTACTTGTTTGTTTCAGATATCAATAATTGTTACAGTGTCATGAATTTGGTCCAATATAAGTGGTTCTCATAGACTTATCAAAGCTAGAGAGAATTAACGTGGAAAGAGAAAAAGTACTAACCAATCAGCTTCTAAGGCTGGGTACACACTACAACGGTTTTCGATTTGTGTCCCAGCGACAACGAGATGTGATGTAACTGTAAGAGGGGTACGGTGCCTGCTACCATGCAGGTGTAGACTTGCTTCTTACCTGGCATCGCACCCTCTCACCTTCAGGCCGTGAGATGAACGAACGGTCCTGGTATACCAACTGGACATGGAGACAATGAGCTAGGAAGAAGGAGATGAGGTGAGTACCAACCTTCCTTAGAGCAGACCGATACGCCACCAAACCAAACGTGTTCCCAAATAGGGATTTCAGCTTTAAGTGATGGTCATCACCGGCACTCCTGGCCTCAGACCCTAAATTTTTACCTTTTGGTACTCAGAGAGCAGGTGAAGATTCAACCTTGCACCGGGATGCAAGGTCCCCTGTCCGCCCAGGAGGGTATAGGTAGGGACACACACACATGCACAGAGACTAACAAACAGAGATGGTTCTCACCATCGTCAATCATGGAACCCTGGCT
This sequence comes from Pseudophryne corroboree, assembly GCF_028390025.1. Taxonomy (NCBI): domain Eukaryota; kingdom Metazoa; phylum Chordata; class Amphibia; order Anura; family Myobatrachidae; genus Pseudophryne; species Pseudophryne corroboree. The sequence continues at coordinate 112,963,448 of NC_086449.1, read as the reverse complement.
GCTTCTCCACTTACAGGTCCTTGTAAGGAGACAAAAACACCACGCCGTGCAGGGCCTAACTAACTTAGTGTGGCACAGCTATGCTAACTACAACAGTATCATCCTCAACAGATCACTGTGTGTGTAGTGCGTCTCAAACTCTAGCAAAACAGTTCTAACTAACTTTGCCCTGCACAGAAACAACAAGTAATAAGTTAATACTACAGTATATGTGTGGAGCTGGACCGCTCCTTCACACAGGAGAATTACCTAGTTTACTGGGGAGTGGGTGCCGCACAGCTTGCCCACCTCCCCATACACTTCCTAATTGGGCCTACTACCTAGCCTGATACAGGGACACAAATTTAGTCACACTGGGAGCTGGGCCTACTGCTCAGACCCATTATCAGGGGCTCAGAGTGATCTGGGCCTAATGCCCAGACCATTTTATTAATTATAAGTCTCAGGCCTTTTTGGTCTGCCTAATTATGGGCTACTTAGATTGACCTGGGCCTAGTGCCCAGTACACTCTTATTATGGGGCGCAGGCTTTTAAGCCTGCATGACTGCGGGCACCTTTAAGTTAACCTGTGCCTAGTGCCCAGAGTCTTTTTATCCACCTAGAGGGCTGCACTTAAATTAACTGGGCCTAGTGCACCCCCCCCCCCCCCAAACTGTCCACAGGCCTAAAGCCTGACACACGACCACAGGCCTAGTGCCTGCCTACTGCGCTCCAGGCCGAGGGGCCTGCCTATTGCCCACAGGCCTAGTGCTTGACTGTCCCCACGAGCCTATTGCCCGATCCCTGATGGTCTAGAGTGGGAAGGGTAGGACAGGAAGTGCTCACAGAGGGCCTGCCTGTATCGTTGGAAGAGGCTACAGAAGGGGGCTTCATTAGCTCATTTGCCCTCCTTACCTGTATGCCTCTCCAGTCCTCGGCCACATTCTTTTGCCACTGGCCCCTCCTGCCCAGTGGCGCTGCTTCTTCTTTTCTTTTTCCAGCCCGTGGCACCTGTCTTCTTTCTTGCCTCCGGCATCTTCTGTGGCCACCAGGGGTCTTCTCCTGGTGTCTTCCTTCTGCCGACGCTCTTCCGCCTGGAGGTATCTGACGTCACACGCCAGAGGCATGCCATACTCTAACATGGTGAGCCTCAATTGGCTTCACATTGGCTACCACTCCGTGAGTCGTAATTCGCTTATGGAGAGTGCCATATTGAAAAAGGCCACAGCTGACGTTTTCTATTGGCTGCTGGATTGGCGGCAAGTTTGAAACGCAACTTCTGCGTTACTGCCCGATGTGAATGCAAATTAAGGTGCTGGGAACTAGCAGGTGGTCCAGGCACCGGACTCCTGCCGCTGCTGCACACTGACAGGCGCTGGGGACAGACACACTGCAGAGGACACAGATCTCCTGCACACTGCTGCTCTTCCGGTACTGGGAACAGGCTTGCTGTCCCAGCACCGGTTTCAGATGTGGCTGATGCAGGGCACATCTCCACATAACGATACATGGTGCCGCCATACAAACTGCAGAATCTGGCATACGACTGTGCAATCTATCATTTTCCAACATGCGTGGCGTGCAGCACATTATTATTATTATTATCCTTTATTTATATGGCGCCACAAGGGTTCCGCAGCGCCCAATTACAGAGTACATATGCACATAATCAAAACAGGAAAACAGTGACTTACAGTTGAAGACAATATAGGACAAGTACAGGGCAACTAAGCATAACTATATCAGTAGACGACACTGACATAAGTTCCAAGGTGGCCGAGAACTGCAGGATTTGGGCAGTTGAGGATTATTAAAGTAAGAAACGTATAAGCACATGAGGGAAGAGGGCCCTACTCGTGAGAGCTTACATTCTAAGGGGAGGGATAGACAGACAGGGGTGACACAGACGGGGTACATAGAGAGCGTGGAACAGAGGGTTAGGATGAGATTTGGCTGGGTTTGGTAAAGAAATGGGTCTTAAGAACCCGTTTGAAGTTTTGTAGAGAGGTGGAGAGTCTGAGGGGGAGAGGTAAAGAATTCCAGAGAAAGGGAGCAGCACGTGAAAAATCTTGGAGATAGGAGTGGGAGGAAGTAATCAGAAGACAGGAGAGTCGGCGTGCATTAGCAGAGCGAAGAGGACGGGTGGGAGAGTAAAGGGAGATAAGGTCAGAGATGTAGATGGGAGAGGAGTGGGTGATGGCTTTGTAAGTGAGTGTGAGAAGTTTGAATTGGATTCTGAAAGGGAAGGGAAGCCAGTGGAGGGCCTGTAGGAGAGGGGAGGTAGACGTAGTGCGTTTGGTGAGGAAGATGAGCCGGGCAGCAGCATTGAGGATTTGATGGGATCAACGACCGTGCACGCACAGTCGTGGGTACACGCATATGTTTCAGAATGGGGAGCAAGAGAGATGGCTTCCCCCCCCCCCCCCCCCCCACTCCAAAAAAAATGTTAAAAAAAAAATAAAAATAAACCCAAAACATTGGAGAGGCACCAGTCAATGTACTGGGCCATGGGCCCTTCGCCCTATCTATATGATATCTATCTATCTATTTCTGTCATCAGGTAGGTGATGTGGCGTGTAATTCTAGCTGCCCCTGAGGGACGACAATCAGCAGTTTAGGGGCCCACTCTGACTGGTGACCTGTGCATATGCATATATTGGAGTTTGTGCATATTTCTCTAACGTCCTAAGTGGATGCTGGGGACTCCGTCAGGACCATGGGGATAGCGGCTCCGCAGGAGACAGGGCACAAAAATAAAGCTTTAGGATTAGGTGGTGTGTACTGGCTCCTCCCCCTATGACCCTCCTCCAAGCCTCAGTTAGGTTTTTGTGCCCGTCCGAGCAGGGTGCAATCTAGGTGGCTCTCCTAAAGAGCTGCTTAGAAAAAGTTTTTAGGTTTTTTATTTTCAGTGAGTCCTGCTGGCAACAGGCTCACTGCATCGAGGGACTTAGGGGAGAGAATTTCAACTCACCTGCGTGCAGGATGGATTGGATTCTTAGGCTACTGGACACCATTAGCTCCAGAGGGAGTCGGAACACAGGTCTCACCCTGGGGTTCGTCCCGGAGCCGCGCCGCCGACCCCCCTTACAGATGCTGAAGATTGAAGGTCCGGAAACAGGCGGCAGAAGGCTCTTCAGTCTTCATGAAGGTAGCGCACAGCACTGCAGCTGTGCGCCATTGTTGTCACACACTTCACACCAAGCGGTCACGGAGGGTGCAGGGCGCTGCTGGGGGCGCCCTGGGCAGCAATATTTAATACCTTTATGGCAAAAGAATACATCACATATAGCCATTGAGGCTATATGTATGTATTTAACCCATGCCAGTTATATAAAACTACGGGAGAAAAGCCCGCCGAAATAGGGGGCGGAGCTTATTCTCCTCAGCACACAGCGCCATTTTCCTGCTCAGCTCCGCTGTGAGGAAGGCTCCCAGGACTCTCCCCTGCACTGCACTACAGAAACAGGGTAAAACAGAGAGGGGGGGCATTTTTTTGGCGATATTTTGATATATTTAAGCTGCTATAAAGAACAACACTTATATAAGGTTGTTCCCATATATATTATAGCGCTTGGGTGTGTGCTGGCAAACTCTCCCTCTGTCTCCCCAAAGGGCTAGTGGGGTCCTGTCTTCGATAAGAGCATTCCCTGTGTGTCTGCTGTGTGTCGGTACGTGTGTGTCGACATGTATGAGGACGATGTTGGTGTGGAGGCAGAGCAATTGCCGATAATGGTGATGTCACCCCCCAGGGAGTCGACACCGGAATGGATGGCTTTGTTTATGGAATTACGTGATAATGTCAGCACATTACAAAAATCAGTTGACGACATGAGACGGCCGGCAAACCAGTTAGTACCTGCCCAGGCGTCTCAGACACCGTCAGGGGCTGTAAAGCGCCCTTTACCTCAGTCGGTCGACACAGACCCAGACACAGACACTGAATCTAGTGTCGACGGTGATGAAACAAACGTATTTTCAAGTAGGGCCACACGTTATATGATCACGGCAATGAAGGAGGCTTTGCATATCTCTGATACTGCAAGTACCACAAAAAGGGGTATTATGTGGGGGGTGAAAAAACTACCTGTAGTTTTTCCTGAATCAGAGGAATTAAATGATGTATGTGATGAAGCGTGGGTTAACCCAGATAGAAAAATGCTAATTTCAAAAAAGTTATTAGCATTATACCCTTTCCCGCCAGAGGTTAGGGCGCGCTGGGAAACACCCCCTAGGGTGGATAAGGCGCTCACACGCTTATCAAAACAAGTGGCGTTACCGTCTCCTGATACGGCCGCCCTCAGGGATCCAGCTGATAGGAGAATGGAAACTACCCTAAAAAGTATATACACACATACTGGTGTTATACTGCGACCAGCCATCGCCTCAGCCTGGATGTGCAGTGCTGGGGTCGTCTGGTTGGATTCCCTGACTGAAAATATTGATACCCTGGATAGGGACAGTATTTTATTGACTATAGAGCAATTAAAGGATGCTTTCCTTTATATGCGAGATGCTCAGAGAGATATTTGCACTCTGGCATCGAGAGTAAATGCGATGTCCATATCTGCCAGAAGGAGTTTATGGACGCGACAGTGGTCAGGTGATGCGGATTCCAAACGACATATGGAAGTATTGCCGTATAAAGGGGAGGAATTATTTGGCGTCGGTCTATCGGATCTGGTGGCCACGGCAACTGCCGGAAAATCCACCTTTTTACCTCAGACCCCCTCCCAACAGAAAAAGACACCGTCTTTTCAGCCGCAGTCCTTTCGGTCCTATAAGAACAAGCGGACAAAAGGACAGTCATATCTGCCTCGGGGCAGAGGAAGGGGTAAGAGAGGGCAGCAAGCAGCCCCTGCCCAGGAACAGAAGCCCTCCCAGGGTTCTGCAAAGCCCTCAGCATGACGCTGGGGCCTTACAAGCGGACTCAGGAGCGGTGGGGGGTCGACTCAAGAATTTCAGCGCACAGTGGGCTTGCTCACAGGTGGACCCCTGGATTCTGCAGGTAGTATCTCAGGGTTACAGGTTGGAATTCGAGAAGTCTCCCCCTCGCCGGTTCCTAAAGTCTGCTTTGCCAACGTCTCCCTCAGACAGGGCGACGGTATTGGAAGCCATTCACAAGCTGTTTTCTCAGCAGGTGATAGTCAAGGTACCCCTCCTACAACAGGGAAAGGGGTATTACTCCACGCTATTTGTGGTACCGAAGCCGGACGGCTCGGTAAGACCTATTCTAAATCTGAAATCTTTGAACCTGTACATACAAAAATTCAAGTTCAAGATGGAGTCACTCAGAGCAGTGATAGCGAATCTGGAAGAAGGGGACTTTATGGTGTCCCTGGACATAAAGGATGCTTACCTACATGTCCCAATTTGCCCTTCACATCAAGGGTACCTCAGGTTCGTGGTGCAAAACTGTCATTATCAGTTTCAGACGCTGCCGTTTGGATTGTCCACGGCACCTCGGGTCTTTACCAAGGTAATGGCCGAAATGATGATTCTTCTGCGAAGAAGAGGCGTATTAATTATCCCTTACTTGGACGATCTCCTGATAAGGGCAAGGTCCAGAGAACAGCTGGAGGACGGAGTAGCACTAACCCAACTAGTGCTGCAACAACACGGGTGGATTCTGAATTTTCCAAAATCTCAGTTGACCCCGACGACACGTCTGCTGTTCCTGGGAATGATTCTGGACACGGTTCAGAAAAAGGTGTTTCTTCCGGAGGAGAAAGCCAGGGAGTTATCCGAACTTGTCAGGAACCTCCTAAAACCAGGGAAAGTGTCTGTGCATCAATGCACAAGAGTCCTGGGAAAGATGGTGGCTTCTTACGAAGCGATTCCATTCGGCAGATTCCACGCACGAACTTTTCAGTGGGATCTGCTGGACAAATGGTCCGGATCGCATCTGCAGATGCATCAGCGGATAACCTTATCGCCACGGACAAGGGTGTCTCTTCTGTGGTGGTTGCAGAGTGCTCATCTGTTAGAGGGCCGCAGATTCGGCATACAGGACTGGGTCCTGGTGACCACGGATGCCAGTCTGAGAGGCTGGGGAGCGGTCACACAGGGAAGAAACTTCCAGGGAGTATGGTCAAGCCTGGAGATGTCTCTTCACATAAATATACTGGAGCTAAGAGTGATTTACAATGCTCTAAGTCTGGCAAAACCCCTGCTTCAGGGTCAGCCGGTGTTGATCCAGTCGGACAACATCACGGCAGTCGCCCACGTAAACAGACAGGGCGGCACAAGAAGCAGGAGAGCAATGGCAGAAGCTGCAAGGATTCTTCGCTGGGCGGAAGATCATGTGATAGCACTGTCAGCAGTATTCATTCCGGGAGTGGACAACTGGGAAGCAGACTTCCTCAGCAGACACGATCTACACCCGGGAGAGTGGGGACTTCATCCAGAAGTCTTCCACATGATTGTGAACCGTTGGGAAAAACCAATGGTGGATATGATGGCGTCCCGCCTCAACAAAAAACTGGACAGGTATTGCGCCAGGTCAAGAGACCCTCAGGCAATAGCTGTGGACGCTCTGGTAACACTGTGGGTGTTCCAGTCAGTGTATGTGTTCCCTCCTCTGCCTCTCATACCAAAGGTACTGAGAATTATACGGCAAAAGGGAGTAAGAACGATACTAGTGGCTCCGGATTGGCCAAGAAGAACTTGGTACCCGGAACTTCAAGAGATGCTCACGGAGGATCCGTGGCCTCTACCTCTAAGACCGGACCTGCTTCAGCAGGGACCGTGTCTATTCCAAGACTTACCGTGGCTGCGTTTGACGGCATGGCGGTTGAACGCCGAATTCTAAGGGAAAAAGGCATTCCGGAAGAGGTCATTCCTACACTGGTAAAAGCCAGGAAGGAGGTGACTGCACAACATTATCACCGCATTTGGAGAAAATATGTTGCGTGGTGTGAGGCCAGGAAGGCCCCCACGGAGGAATTTCAACTGGGTCGATTCCTACATTTCCTGCAAACAGGATTGTCTATGGGCCTCAAATTGGGGTCCATTAAGGTTCAAATTTCGGCCCTGTCGATTTTCTTCCAGAAAGAATTGGCTTCAGTTCCTGAAGTCCAGACTTTTGTAAAAGGAGTACTACATATACAGCCCCCGGTTGTGCCCCCAGTGGCACCGTGGGATCTTAATGTAGTCTTGGATTTTCTCAAATCCCATTGGTTTGAGCCGCTCAAATCGGTGGAGTTGAAGTATCTTACATGGAAAGTAACCATGCTACTGGCCCTGGCTTCAGCCAGGAGAGTATCAGAATTGGCGGCTTTATCATATAAGAGCCCATATCTGATTTTCCATACGGACAGGGCAGAACTGCGGACACGTCCTCATTTTCTGCCTAAGGTGGTGTCAGCGTTTCACCTGAACCAGCCTATTGTGGTGCCTGCGGCTACTAACGATTTGGAGGATTCCAAGTTGTTGGACGTGGTCCGGGCATTGAAAATATATATTTCAAGAACGGCGGGAGTCAGAAAGTCTGACTCACTGTTTATATTGTATGCACCCAACAAGATGGGTGCTCCTGCTTCTAAGCAGACGATTGCTCGTTGGATTTGTAGCACAATTCAACTTGCACATTCTGTGGCAGGCTTGCCACAACCTAAATCTGTCAAGGCCCATTCCACAAGGAAAGTGGGCTCATCCTGGGCGGCTGCCCGGGGGGTCTCGGCATTACAACTCTGCCGAGCTGCTACTTGGTCAGGGGCAAACACATTTGCAAAATTCTACAAATTTGATACCCTGGCTGAGGAGGACCTGGAGTTTCTCTCATTCGGTGCTGCAGAGTCATCCGTACTCTCCCGCCCGTTTGGGAGCTTTGGTATAATCCCCATGGTCCTGACGGAGTCCCCAGCATCCACTTAGGACGTTAGAGAAAATAAGAATTTACTTACCGATAATTCTATTTCTCGTAGTCCGTAGTGGATGCTGGGCGCCCATCCCAAGTGCGGATTGTCTGCAATACTTGTACATAGTTATTGTTACAAACAAATTCGGGTTGTTATTGTTGTGAGCCGTCTGTTCAGAGGCTCCTACGTTGTCATACTGTTAACTGGGTTCAGATCACAAGTTATACGGTGTGATTGGTGTGGCTGGTATGAGTCTTACCCGGGATTCAATATCCTTCCTTATTGTGTACGCTCGTCCGGGCACAGTATCCTAACTGAGGCTTGGAGGAGGGTCATAGGGGGAGGAGCCAGTACACACCACCTAATGCTAAAGCTTTATTTTTGTGCCCTGTCTCCTGCGGAGCCGCTATCCCCATGGTCCTGACGGAGTCCCCAGCATCCACTACGGACTACGAGAAATAGAATTATCGGTAAGTAAATTCTTATTTTTCCATTTGAAATTATTAGTCACTAGTAAATTAATTTTTCATCCATATTTGGGCATTTGTAGATGTCATATATTATCCATCATTGGGATCTTTTTTATCCTATGGATTTTTATCCATATATTAAATGAACTTATGTTAAGGAGTATATTCAATTAAAGTTGAAACTGCCGTCTTGGCGGAAAGACGTCAGTTTTCGACTTTTTCAGGTCGGAAGGTGTTCCCACCTATTCAATCCCCGGCTGTTTTATCCGACAAGTCGGGGAATTCGACTTGTCGGAAAGCAGGTGGATCGGCAGGATAGCTGCCGATCCGCGTGCTTCTGACGGAAACGGGACCAAATCCGACAGGTTTTGGCCCTGTTTCCTACCATCTCAATCCGACTTTAAAAAAAGTTGGATTGAGATGAGGGAGCAGAGAGGAGGAGAGTGGGGAGACCAGGTGGACGCTGCCATGAGATCGGGCGGAAGTGCCATACCCAACTTCAGTGCTGCTATAGCGCTGCTCTCCCCCATCTTCCCGCGGCTCTACCCCCCCCCATGTCTCCTTCTCTCGGCTCCCTTTTATTAAAGTCGGATTGATATGGCAGTTGAATAGCCCTGGTTGGATCCATTCCGACAAATGCATGTCGGAATGAATCTGACGTCAATTGAATATATCCCTAAATCTCTTAAATTAAATCTGAGAAATGGCTATTTACAACCTTCTTAAGATCTAATTGATTCACACCCCTGATGAAGTCATAGAGACGAAACGCGTACGGTTCATCAATTTGTGTCTGTTGTGTCATTGCAACAACTATCTCCGCCTAGAGCTCACACCTTGCTAAGGTGAGGGGAGATTTGTACTATCAGTTGTATTATGATATCTATATGGATCCAATTGGAGTTGTAATTTTATACAACATTTTATATCTATCTATCTATCTATCTATCTATCTATCCATCTCTGTCATCAGGTAGGTGATGTGGCGTCTAATTCTAGCTGCCCCTGTGGGGCGACAATCAGCAGTTTAGGGGCCCAAAATGAAATTATATCTTGCCCAACCAACCTAAAAACGTTGTCGAGCCCCTCGGTACACACTGCATATATGATATATCATTCCGATCTATGTCATAAGATATATCACAGCACTGTATATAATATGACATATCGCTTTGTGTGCAGTCTGTGTTTGAAAAATGACAGGAGCTGATTGATTGGTACCCTAGTTCTAATATAGGGTAAATGTGCAACAAAGGATTAATGAATTTACTTCACTAAATAATTTTTCATGAGTGTATAATCTGTAAGGGGATACAGATGTGAGGAAATGAAGAATCCGTGAAAGCTATGTAATACCCCTCAGTAGGTGCCAGAATGTGAAACTGAGCGTGAGGTACTTACAATAACCAGGTTCCGGGTATGATCAGAGAAGTAGACTTTAGGTAAATTCTCCCTTCAGACACAATGGCTGACAAGTTTTTTGTTTTTTGTTTTCAAAACCAGAATCTCAATTTATTATAATAAATTAGCAGTATTATAAAAAAAATAACAGTCTATGTAATCAATCACCTTTAGTAAAAATGGTTCAGCTCATGCAGGTTACTGTGGTACTTGTAGTGCATCGACTTTAGAAAACAGTCTATTTAATTAGTTTTAGTAAAAGCAGTTGAGCACATAAAGGTTTCTGTAGTACTTGTAGTGCACCAACTTGGATTTAAGCAGTCTATGCAACTAATAGATTGTAAACTTGCGAGCAGGGCCCTCCTACGTCGGTCTGTTTTTGCCAAGTTTGTTCAATTACTGTTGTTCTAATTGTAAAGCGCAACGGAATATGCTGCGCTATATAAGAAACTGTTAATAAATAAATAATAAATACATAATCAGCTCTAGTGAAAACAGTTCATCTGCTGTGGTTCGAGAAAAGAGTCTATGCAGAAAAAGACAGTTCTAGTTGTCCCCTCTTTTAATAGGGAGGATGAGGGTTAGACTACAGGTAATGGGAGGGTAGGTGCAGGCTCCAGTCTGTGAGATGTTTTGTTGCTGTGGGGGAATAGGTAAGGAGATAGGAAAGGTAAGAGTTATTTATGTAGAATGAAAGGTTAGTGGGTGAGAAGTGGACGGTTGCAGTTATGCTACAGGGAATGGGAAATAAAGGGTAAGGTCAGGCTGCAGGGAGAGAAGGTGGAAAGGAAGGTATGGTTAGGGGCAGGTGATGGAATGAAGGGTAGGGATTGAAGGTGGAAAGGACAGTAAGGTTAGGGTCAGGTAACAGGGAGTATAGAGTCAGGCTGTAGGGAGAGAAGGTGGAAAGGAGGGTAAGGTTAGGGTGAGGCTGTAGGGAGAGAAGGTGGAAAGGAGGGTAAGGTTAGGGTCAGGTAACAGGGAGTATAGAGTCAGGCTGCAGGGATAGAAGGTGGAAAGGAGGCTAAGGTTAGGGTGAGGCTGTAGGGAGAGAAGGTGGAAAGGAGGGTAAGGTTAGGGTGAGGCTGTAGGGAGAGAAGGTGGAAAGGAAGGTAAGGTTAGGGTCAGGTGATGCAATGAAGGGTAAGGATGTAGGGATCGAAGGTGGAAAGGACGGTAAGGTTAGGGTCAGGTAACAGGGAGTATAGAGTCAGGCTGCAGGGATAGAAGGTGGAAAGGAGGGTAAGGTTAGGGTGAGGCTGTAGGGAGAAGGTGGAAAGGAAGGTAAGGTTAGGGTCAGGTATAGAAGGTGGAAAGAAGGGTAAGGTTAGGGAAAGGTAACAGGGAGTGTAGGGTTAGGCTGTAGGGAGAGAAGGTGGAAAGAACGGTACAGTTAGTGTCAGGTAACAGGGAATAAAGGGTCAGGCTGAAGAGAGGGAAGTTGGAAAGGAAGGTAAGGTTAGGGTCAGGTAACACGGAGTGTAAGGTCAAGCTGTAGGGAGAGACGGTGGAAAGGAAGGAAAAGTTAGGGTCAGAAGAAGTTGGGACTAGGTAGCAGCAACATGAATGTTTGGACTAGACTGCATGGAGGCCAAAGGTGAGAGGTGGCTAGTTTGGATAAGAGCCACAGCACTGAGGTAATAGGTTCGATTCCCACCATGGCCCTAACTGTGCGGAGTTTGTATATTCTCCCCGTACTTGCGTGGGTTTCCTCCGAGTACTCCGGTTTCCTCCCACAATCCCAAAAATATACTGGTAGGTTAATTGGCTCCCCACAAAAATTAACCCTAGTGTGAATCTGTGTGCGTGTACATGTGGTAGGGAATATAGATTGTAAAATCCACTGGGGCAGGAACTGATGTGACTGGGCAAATATTCTCTGTAAAGCGCTGCGGAACATGTGTGCGCTATATAAATAACTGGTAATAAATAAATAAATAAGTCATAGTTAGGAACTGCAAGAGCAAGATATGGTTAGAGAAGTGGAGATTATCATACTTACAATGTTTGTACAATAGAGACCTCCTCCTTCATGAAACACTAATTCACTAAATAACAGGCTATGATCACCTAGATCACAAGCAAATGTTTGCAATACATCTGTAGCGTAGGCTTTTTCCTTGGAAAATAAGAAACCCCTTTAAATACAAGGTTTGGTGAAGCAGGTGTTTTTGAATAAATGTTTCTTCATTAAACTGAAGTCCAGCACAGATCTGTGCATGTTCCACCCTCATCGGCTTAGCTGGCCCCTGATTGCCACCTCTATGGTGCAGTGGTCAGGTTGTCATAGCTATGACATACAGTACAATTGTAAAATAGACAAAAGGAGGCCAATCACCAAGCTCCTTAGTGGTCATGTGATAGCATAGGAAGAAGGATAGGCGGATTTTCATGCTATAACAATCCAAAGCTTTCTTACTCACCATGGTAATCACATTACATTTAGCAAGCTGTAAATCATTAATTGCAGCTTGAAGGAAAAGTGAGCAACTCCATATGTCTTTTTAATGGTGACCAGTGATTCATGTTAAAGCAATACAACTCATCCTTAAGGGGATTACACCATAGCCTCTAAATGAATCTTAACCTCATCAAATGTAATATTAGAAGTTTATATGCTCTAATTAATGGAAAACACGAGCCCGACAGCTGACCCCACTGTGCTTGTGTGAGGCAGCATCTTAATGCTATTTAGCCACATAACGCTCAGAGGAACTGGGAGAATGGAAATCGGTTTGCCTTGGGACAGTCTTGGGATAGTTCATTGCCTCAGGCAGCACTGTTGAGCCTCACAGCCAGCCTGTGGAACCTGGGATACTTGGTAGAATGTTACTATAATAGTCTGCAATGGCTCAGCAGACAGGAAATTCTGGGGGCTATTCAGACTTCAACGCAGACGACTGAAAATAGCAAACCGACGATTTTCATCCAACTGCGCATGCGCAGTGGCCACAGTGCGCGTGCGCGACCAATTACAATGCGATTGTATCCCGGAAGGATGCAATCGCATTATGATTGAGAAGCGGCGGGTGTTTGGGGCGGCGACGCAGCGTTGGGGGGAGTGGAGCAGGAAACTAAGGCATGTCATGCCTGTTTTCGAAGCGGCCCGATGACATTGCGTGGCGTTTTAATCACTGGGAAACATGGCGGCTGTGCCAAGCTGCGTATACAGGGGACTTCCTATATTTCCAGAATCTTCGATTCGGTGCCATTCCAGAGGACTGGAAAAGAGCAAATGTAGTTCCACTGTACAAAAGTGGAAGCAAGGAAGAAGTAACTACAGACCAGTAAGCCTTACATCAGAAGTAGGGAAAATTATGGAAAAACTATTAAAAGAAAGAGTTGGGGCATATCTTAAATCAAACAACTTACAGGATACAAAACAGCATGGATTTACTGGTGGGAGATCATGCCAAACAAATCTTATTGACTTTTTTGACTCTGTGATGAAAATAATAGATCAAGGGGGAGCTGTAGATGTAGCATATCTAGACTTTAGTAAGGCATTTGAAACTGTCCCACATCGCAGACTGCTAAATAAACTTGAAAGCCTGGGGGTGGATTATAAAACAGTTAAATGGATAAGAACCTCGTAGCAGGATAGGAAACAAACAGTTGTAGTAAATGGATTGCAATCTCTGGAGGGAAATGTTACCAGTGGAGTAACCCAGGGATCTGTACTTGGACCAGTTCTCGTTAATATCTTTGTTGGTGACATTGCAAGTGGTATTGAAGGGAAAGTATGCATTTTTGCAGATGATACAAAGATATGCAACAGGGTAAACACACCGGGAGGGATAAAACTAATAATTGATGACTTAGCTAGGCTTGAGAAATGGTCAAGAACGTGGCAACTACAGTTTAATGCTAAAAAATGCTAAATCATGCACTTGGGTCTCAAAAACCCAAAGGCTAAATATAGTATCAAGGGTACTATAATGGAAACTACTGAGGAGGAAAGGGATTTAGGAGTCACTATTTCAAGTGACTTAAAGGCAGGGAAGCAATGCAACAAAGCAATGAGAAAGGCAAGTCAGATGCTTGGTTGCATAGGGAGAGGAATCAATAGCAGGAAAAAATAAGTAACAATGCAACTGTATAGGTAATTGGTACGGCCTCATCTGGAATAGTATCTCCAGAAGGATATAAATACATTAGAGAGTGTACAAAGAAGGGCAACTAAAATGGTGCATGGCCTACATCACAAAACTTACCCGGAAAGGCTTAAAGATCTTAACATGTATAGTTTGGAGGAGAGAAGGAAAAGGGGGGACATGATAGAAACTTTCAAATATACCAAGGGTTTTAACAAAGTTCAGGAGGAAAACATTCTTCAAAGGAAGAGAAGTATTAGAACTGGAGGACATAAACTGAAACTGAAAGGAGGCAGATTCAGGGGAAATTTAAGGAAAATTTACTTCACAGAAAGGGTAGTGGATAAGTGGAATAGCCACACATCAGAGGTTGTAGAGGCTAAGACTGTTGAGCAATTTAAACATGCTTGGGATAGGCATATGAATATACTTACAAAGAATTAAGGTTCAAAAAGGGTTGAGATTACCTAAGGATAAAAAAAGGGGCAGACTAGATGGGCCAACTGGTTCTTATCTGCCGTCAAATTCTATGTTTCTGTGTTTCTATGTAACGTAGGGTGTCGCCATGCATGCTAGGCAACCCCCAGCATGCAAGCTGATCCTTAGCTTTTTTTGCTAGACAGTGGTAACTGAATAACCCCCTCAGTCACCACTGTCTTGCAAAACTACCTTATAAAATGTAGATCTGGAAGTCTACTTCTTTCAGCTTAAAGATTTCCAGATCGAATGTAAACTAAGAATAAAGGGGTAATGAGCAGCCTCTTTAATCTTCACCAGTGGAACAAAGTCTTTACCAGCTTCTTTTCTGAAGAAGGCAGCAGTATGACCAGATGGTCTTACTCTGCCACCCTGTCTAGGGAAGAGATTTTATAGATTTGCCTTGATGTTCCTCTTAGTAACCTTCTGTTACCGACCTCTATTATTTATGCTACTTGGCCACCAATTGCTCAATACCTGTAAAATGTGCCCCACATTTTAGGAGAGTAGCCACCTCAAAGTTCCTTCACCTTCACCGACCATTGCTCAGGACAGCCAGGGCACAGATAAGATTGTGAGCACTTATCTGTACAGTAAGTCAGAGGATTCCAGTAGGTAGTGATGATGCACGCAGATGCAATACTCAACGGAAATTCCACTGGACTGTCCGGAAATCAGAGGATCTGTCTGGAGTAAGGAGGGGTACTGAAGTACATCAGATGTGACCGTGCCCCACCAGTGGTTACTGGAAGGCAATCTCCAGTCATTCTCCTTGTTCAGCATAGAGTGCCCATCTGCAGCTTTTAACAATTTGGATATAATACTGTAACCCAATTACATACTGTTTACATGTTTGTGGCTTTGCCGTAATACTAAAATTGGATATTATTATTAATTTGCTGCTTAAAATAAAGGCAATACTAATGATGATAATTGAATATTAAAAATATAGTCATAATGAGAAAAAAATCATTAGCCAATAAAAAGTATAGTAATGTGTTATGTGTAATGTATGCTTGCTGTACTAGCTATTACAATACAGTATGTCATAGACTCTGTGGCAGTAAATTTGATGCAAATAAGTTTGACATACCGGTGTCAAAGTGTGTACTACTGTATTACTGTACTGAATGTCCCTGACATTGCCAGTATTTCTTGGGTACACACTTGTCCAATCCTCGGCAGATCAGACTCCAAGTCAGACTGTTTATACAATCCTACCGGAGACCTGCTCGCACATTCTATAGCCAATCTAAACACTTGTCCAATTTTTAAGCAGACCTCCAATCTGTGGGACTAATTCAGAGTCGATCGCTGCTACAATAGCGATTGCACTCTAAAGACCTTTACGCAGTGCACCCAGTGAGACGCGAAAGCATCTCACTAGTGCGATCGCCTTTGCCTGATTGACAGGCAGAGGCGGTCGCGGGACGGAATGGGGCGTGCCAACGGCCTATAAGCTTTTTTGCATTGCCGCCACCCACAAGGACTTCTCCTGGCATCTTCTGTCTTCAGGAGATCTTCCTCATTCCTCCTCTGCCATCGGACTGACACCTGCTGCCTCGCACTAATATTAGCCGTCACAGGGTTGCAGGTCGGCACAAGGGGGGCACAGGTGTTGTGCCATTTTTAAATGGGAAACACTGCCATAGCATGCCCACTACCGAACTCTGCACTAATGCCTGTCGGGGACTGGAACTTGCCTTGATCCAGACCCACCGCCATGCCCACATCGTCCTGCTGCCCTTACTGCGTTACCCTCCAGATCCCGGCTTTACAGTACCTATTGTCACAAATCGTGGTCTTAGCCGTCCATACAGGGTTAAACATTCATTAATTTCTGCATCCAGACCGCCTTTCAGACTTTCTCAGTGATCACCTGTTCATCTGGTTAGCTGGACCAATGAGCTGACACCACTTCCTTTATTAACCAGCCTCAGGGATCAGCTCATTGCCTCCATTGTATCCTGTGATCATTCTCCAGTGACTACTCTGCTTCTACGTGTCCTGCTGCCATTCCCTGCATTTTCCACTTGCTGCTGTTATTCCATCTACCAGCGCTGTGGCTCCCACGCTGCTGGCATTTAGTGAATCTCACGTTACCAGAGCTGCAGCCTCCACGCTACATACAGACTTGCTACCAGTCACCTCACTATCAGCACGGTCTGTGTACATGCGATTCATTCCATCTGCTGTAGTCACCGCATACCATCTGCGTGGACCCCATTTTACATCCGGGCTGACTACTTCCGTGGACTGTGCTCTCAAGCATTGCTCTATTGTTCACTCAGGTTAAATGGCATATCTCTTGATGACACTTATTGGATTCCCAGTACTGTATGTGTTGTCCGGGGCTAGAGTTCAGGGTTGGATTGCGGTCTGTGCACTAAGGTGCCCAGTACTGTTTTACCCGTTCTGCTCCTCTGTTCCAAGTTCCTCATTTGGATTCTGGGGTCAGGTCTTGCGTCAGAGCAGTACCAAGCATATAGCTTCCTGAAGCTCTTCCCTAGTTATACAAGACTCTGATTCCTGACTTGGACTTCGGTGTCGTTTTGCCAGTACTATGCTGCTTTGAGTTCCAGGGGTCGTTGCAACTGGATTGTGTCTCTGGCCTGGTTGGTTTTCATTGATCACCAGGTGAGAGGCCACCCGGTGACCTGGAGTTCCCTGCTTCCATTTCAGTATCCTTGCATATCACCAGTCCGTTGTCCCTATGTGTCACTAGTGTGCTTAATCTCCTGTAAAACTCATGAGTACAAGTAACATCAAGCCTCCCCATTTCCTGTACATCTCAGCTCATACCCATGGCCCAGAGCTGGATCTAAAGAATTCCAGAACCATGACACTTACCAGGATTGCCCACCAGGGTGGGCTCACTACAGATGCAGCATATAGAGGTGTTAATGTGGTAATGCAGGAATAGTTTGGGATCTTAGTTTTGGTATAGTGTTGTCAGGGATGCAGTGCAGTATTGTAGGGTTGGGAATTTGTGTTGGGTATATGAGATACTGAAGTAGCGAAGTGATGTAGTGCAGGATGTGTAGAGGATCAGTACCCAGTACTAAGGGGTCTATTCATGAAGCAGTGAAAAGTGTGGATAAGTGAGCCAGTAGAGAAGTTGCCCATGGCAACCAATCAGTATTGAAGTAACATTTAGAATTTGCATACTATTGTACGGAGCAGCTGATTGGTTGCCATGGACAACTTCTCCACTTGTTCACTTCTCCACTCTTTTCACTGCTTCATGAATAGACCCCTATGTACACAGATGGACCACCATTGTTTGTGCTGACCCCAGTCCTGCGGCCTGTGATTGTAATTCCTCATCATGGCATTATGTCATGATTCGGAGGCCTGTGGGGAGGGGGCAGAGATAATTTGATGGGATTCTATGATCATTACATAATTTTGGTCCCGTCCACTCCCCATAGATGCACAAATCACTGTAACATTCTGTGGGTAAGCTGAGTCTAATGATTCAAGATACCTGGCCCCGCCCTCATCGATGACCCCCTCTGGCATTTCAGGCTCCCAAAGTAAGTGTAAGTGTGTGTATTATACAGTACGTGCCTGCTTTAAAAATCTACGTTCTAGGAGTACCGGTGGACGGTTATGGGAGCAAGGCCGTACTGTTCTCGACATTAGGCTCCAGCCCAGTGAATCATGTATATATGAATAGGGTGCGGGGCAAATTGATGCAATTAGCATAGAATCCAAGTTAGTAAGCCTTGTCTCTCTCTTCACAGACCACGATTCCAATTACTCTTCCCATCCAACCCACTTCACTAACAATTACCCCCACATGGTGTAGGAGAGGTCAGTGATGTAGTGTCAGGCACAGAGATGGCAGCATTATACAGCAGAGATATAGTGCAGTGTATAGGGCCACAAGCACCCAGGATTGCAGTACTGCAGTTGATAGCGGCAGGAGCTGGTGAACTAACTGGGTGACCACCTGACATTCTGGGACACACAGCATTGTAGCCAGAGTCTCTAGTAATGTAACAGAGGCCCTCATTCTGAGTTGATCGCTCGCTAGCTGCTTTTAGCAGCATTGCAAACGCTAGGCCACCGCCCTCTGGGAGTGTATCTTAGCATAGCAGAATAGCGAACGAAAGATTAGCAGAACTGCTCGAAAATCTTTTCCTGCAGTTTCTGAGTAGCTCCAGACGTACTCCTAGATTGCGATCACCTAAGTTCGTTTAGTTCCTGCTTTGACGTCACAAACATGCCCTGCGTTCGGCCAGCCACTCCTGCGTTTTAGCCTGACACGCCTGCGTTTTTTAGCACACTCCCGGAAAACGGTCAGTTTCCGCTTAGAAACACCCACTTCCTGTCAATCACACACCGATCAGCAGAGCGACTGAAAAGCGTCGCTCGCCCCTGTGTAAAATTGCTTAGTTTTGTGTGAAATTACTTGGCGCGTGCGCCTTGCGGCCCATACGCATGCTCAGAACAGCCGGATTTTGGCCTGATCGCTATGCTGCGAAAAACGGCAGCGACCGATCAACTCGGAATGACCCCCAGTGTTCCTTGTCTGAACCCGCAGTGCATTCTGGGACTTGTAGTTTTGCTGCTCTTACCCCGGATTTCTACAATAGACTGTAGCTCCCTTCCTTATTGGGACAGACTTTTTTTTAACATATTTATTCTATACATTTATTCTTTTCAGCGTGTTATAATATTTTAGTGGGCATTTTAATATATGAAATACCACCTGATGAAACTGCATTCCATATTTTCTCTAACGTCCTAAGTGGATGCTGGGGACTCCGTCAGGACCATGGGGGTTTAGCGGCTCCGCAGGAGACAGGGCACAATAATAAAAGCTTTAGGATCAGGTGGTGTGCACTGGCTCCTCCCCCTATGACCCTCCTCCAAGCCTCAGTTAGATTTTTGTGCCTGGCCGAGAAGGGTGCAATCTAGGTGGCTCTCCTGAGCTGCTTAGAATAAAAGTTTAAGTTAGGTTTTTTATTTTCAGTGAGTCCTGCTGGCAACAGGCTCACTGCTACGAGGGACTTAGGGGAGAGAAGTAAACTCACCTGCGTGCAGGATGGATTTGCTTCTTAGGCTACTGGACACCATTAGCTCCAGAGGGAGTCGGAACACAGGTCTCACCCTGGGGTTCGTCCCGGAGCCGTGCCGCCGACCCCCCTTGCAGATGCCGAAGTTGAAGAGGTCCAGAGGTCCAGAAACAGGCGGCAGAAGACTTTCAGTCTTCATAAGGTAGCGCACAGCACTGCAGCTGTGCGCCATTGTTGTCAGCACACTTCATACCAGCGGTCACTGAGGGTGCAGGGCGCTGGGGGGGGCGCCCTGGGCAGCAATGTATTATACCTTTTTTATGGCTAAAATACATCACATATAGCCCTTGAGGCTATATGGATGTATTTAACCCCTGCCAGATCTCACAAACTCCGGGAGAAGAGCCCGCCGTTTTAGGGGGCGGGGCCTATTCTCCTCAGCACACGGCGCCATTTTCCTGCTCAGCTCTGCTGTGAGGAAGGCTCCCAGGCTCTCCCCTGCACTGCACTACAGAAACAGGGTTAAAACAGAGAGGGGGGGCACTTATTTGGCGATATGATTACATATGTGAAAATGCTATAAGGGAAAACACTTGTATAAGGGGTTGTCCCTGTATAATTATAGCGTTTTTGGTGTGTGCTGGCAAACTCTCCCTCTGTCTCCCCAAAGGGCTAGTGGGGTCCTGCCCTCTATCAGAGCATTCCCTGTGTGTGTGCTGTGTGTCGGTACGTGTGTGTCGACATGTAGGAGGACGATGTTGGTGAGGAGGCGGAGCAAATTGCCTGTATTGGTGATGTCACTCTCTAGGGAGTCGACACCAGAATGGATGGCTTATTTAGGAATTACGTGATAATGTCAACACGATGCAAGGTCGGTTGACGACATGAGACGGCCGGCAAACAAATTAGTACCTGTCCAGGCGTCTCAGACACCGTCAGGGGCTTGTAAAAACGCCCATTTACCTCAGTTGGTCGACACAGACACGGACACTGACTTCAGTGTCGACGGTGAAGAAACAAACGTATTTTCCTTTAGGGCCACACGTTACATGTTAAGGGCAATGAAGGAGGTGTTACATATTTCTGATACTACAAGTACCACAAATAAGGGTATTATGTAGGGTGGGAATAATCTACTTGTAGTTTTTTCCTGAATCAGATAAATTAAAGTGTGTGATGATACGTGGGTTTCCTCCGATAGAAAATTATTTGAGGTATACCTTTTCCCGCCAGAAGTGAGGGCGAGTTGGGAAACACACCTTAGGGTGGCTAAGGCGCTCACACGCTTATAAAAACAAGTGGCGTTACCGTCTCCAGATACGGCCGCCCTCAAGGAGCCAGCTGATAGGAAGCTGAAAAATATCCTAAAAAGTATATACACACATACTGGTGTTATACTACGACCAGCAATCGCCTCAGCCTGGATGTGCAGCGCTGGGGGGGCTTGGTCGGATTTCCTGACTGAAAATATTGATACCCTTGACAGGAACAATATTTTATTGACTATAGAGCATTTTAAGGATGCATTTCTATATATGCGAGATGCGCAGAGGGATATTTGCATTCTGGCATCAAGAGTAGATGTGATGTCCATATCTGCCAGACGATGTTTATAGACACGACAGTGGTCAGGTGATGCAGATTCCAGACGGCACATGGAAGTATTGCCGTATAAAGGGGCGGTCCATCGGACCTGGTGGCCATGGCAACAGCTGGAAAATCCACTTTTGTTACCCCAAGTCACATCTCAGCAGAAAAGGACACAGTCTTTTCAGTCTCAGTCCTTTCGTACCCAAAAAGGCAGGCGGGCAAAAGGCCAGTCATATCTGCCCAGGGTTAGAGGAAAGGGAAGAAGACTGCAGCAGGCAGCCCATTCCCAGGAACAGAAGTCCTCCACAGCTTCTGCCAAGTCCGCAGCATGACGCTGGGGCCATACAAGCGGACTCAGGTGCGGTGGGGGGTCATCTCAAGAGTTTCAGCACGCAGTGGGCTCACTCGCAAGTGGACTCCTGGATCCTACACGTAGTATCCCAGGTGTACATTGGAAATTCGAGACGTCTTCCCCTCACAAGTTCCTGAAGTCTGCTTTACCAACGTCTCCCTCCGACAGGGAGGCAGTATTGGGAAAAAATTCACAGGCTGTATTCCCAGCAGGTGATAATCAAAGTACCCCTCCTACAACAAGGGAAGGGGTATTATTCCACACTATAGTGTGGTACTGAAGCCAAACGGCTCGGTGAGATCTAAAAGATTTGAACAATTACATACAAGGGTTCAAATCAAGATGGAGTCACTCAGAGCAGTGATAGCGAACCAGGACGATATGGTGTCACTGAATATCAGGGACGCTTACCTACATGTCCAAATTTTGCCCTTCTCACCAAGGGTATCTCAGGTTCGTGGTACAGAACTGTCACTATCAGTTCAGACGCTGCCGTTTGGATTGTCCACGGCACCCCGGGTCTTTACCATGCTAATGGCCGAAATGATGATTCTTCCTAAAAGAAATATGGACGCTTTCCTGATAAGGGCAAGGTCCAGAGAACAGTTGGCGGTCGGAGTAGCACTATCTCATGTAGTTCTACGACAGCACGAGTGGATTCTAAATATTCCAAAATCGCAGCTTTTTCCGACGACACGTCTAATGTTCCTAGGAATGATTCTGGACACAGTCCAGAAAAGGATGTTTTCTCCCGGAGAAGAAGGCCAGGGAGTTATCCGAGCTAGTCAGGAACCTCCTAAAACCAGGAAAAGTATCAGTGCATCATTGCACAAGGGTCCTGTGAAAAATGGTGGTTTCTTACAAAGCGATCCCATTCGGTAGATTTCACGCAAGAACCTTTCAGTGGAATCTGCTGGGAAAATAGTCCGGATCGCATCTTCAGATGCATCAGCGGATAACCCTGTCTCCAAGGACAAGGGTGTTTTCTTCTGCGGTGGCTGCAGAGTGCTCATCTATGAAAGGGCCGCAGATTCGACATTCAGGACTGGGTCCTGGTGACCACGGATGCCAGCCTGAGTGGCTGGGGAGCAGTCACACAAGGAAAAAATTTCCAGGGAGTGTGATCAAGTCTGGAGACTTCTCTCCACATAAATATACTGGAGCTAAGGGCAATTCACAAGGCTCTAAGCTTAGCAAGACCTCTGCTTCAAGGTCAGCCGGTATTGATCCAGTGGGACAACATCACGGCAGTCGCCCACGTAAACAGACAGGGCGGCACATGAAGCAGGAGGGAAATGGCAGAAACTGCAAGGATTCTTCGCTGGGCGAAAAATCATGTGATAAAACTCTCAGCAGTGTTAATTCCGGGAGTGGAAAACTGGGAAGCAGACTTCCTCAGCAGGCATAACCTCCACCCGGGAGAGTGGGGACTTCAGCGGGAAGTCTTCCACATGATTGTAAACCATTGGGAAAAACCAAAGGTGGACATGATGGCGTCCCGCCTGAACAAAAAACTAGACAGATATTGCGCCAGGTCAAGGGACCCTCAGGCAATAGCGGTGGACGCTCTGGTAACACTGTGGGTGTACCAGTCAGGGTATGTGTTCCCTCCTATGCATCTCATACCAAAAGTACTGAGAATCATAAGAAGGAGATGAGTAAGAACGATACTCGTGGTTCCGGATGGGTCAAGAAGGACTTGGTACCCGGAACTTCAAGAGATGCTCACGGAAGAACCGTGGCCTCTACCTTTAAGAGAGGACCTGCTCCAGCAGGGGCCTTGTCTGTTCCAAGACTTACCGCGGCTGCGTTTGACGGCATGGCAGTTGAACGCCGGATCCTGAAAGGGCATTCCAGATGAAGTCATCCCTACCCTGGTCGAAGCCAGGAAGGATGTAACCGCAAAACATTTTCACCGCATTTGGCGAAAATATGTTGCGTGGTGTGAGGCCAAGAAGGTCCCTACAGAGGAATTCCAACTGGGTCGTTTCCTACATTTCCTGAAAACAGGACTGTCTATGGGCCTAAAATTAGGGTCCATTAAGGTTCAAATTTCGACCCTGTCGAATTTCTTCCAGAAAGAACTGGCTTCAGTGCCTGAAGTTCAGACGTTTGTAAAAGGGGTACTGCATATACAGCCTCCTTTTGTGCCCCAGTGGCACCTTGGGATCTCAATGTTGTTTTGAGTTTCCTAAAGTCACATTGGTTTGATCCACTCACCACTGTGGAATTAAAATATTTCACATGGAAGGTGAAGATTCTATTAGCCCTGGCTTCAGCCAGGCGTGTGTCAGAATGGGCGGCTTTATCATATAAATGCCCTTACTTAATTTTTCATTCTGACAGGGCAGAATTGAGGACTCGTCCTCAATTTCTCCTTAAGGTGTTTTCTGTTTTTCACATGAACCAACCTATTGTGGTACCTGCGGCTATTAGGGACTTGGAGGACGCCAAGTTACTTGACGTTGTCAGGGCCCTGAAAATATATGTTTCCAGGACGACTGGAGTCAGAAAATCTGACTCGCTGTTTAGCCTGTATGCACCCAACAAGATGGGTGTTCCTGCTTATAAGCAGACGATTGCTCGCTGGATTTGTAGTACAATTCAGCTTGCACATTCTGTGGCAGGCTTGCCACAGCCAAAATCAGTAAAAGCCCATTCCACAAGGAAATGGACTCATCTTGGGCGGCTGCCCGAGGGGTCTCGGCTTTACAACTTTGCCGAGCTGCTACTTGGTCAGGGGCACACCCTGACTGAGGAGGACCTGGAGTTCTCTCATTCGGTGCTGCAGAGTCATCCGCACTCTCCCGCCCGTTTGGGAGCTTTGGTATAATCCCCATGGTCCTGACGGAGTCCCCAGCATCCACTTAGGACGTTAGAGAAAATAAGAATTTACTTACCGATAATTCTATTTCTCGTAGTCCGTAGTGGATGCTGGGCGCCCATCCCAAGTGCGGATTGTCTGCAATACTTGTACATAGTTATTGTTACAAAAATCGGGTTATTCTTGTTGTGAGCCATCTTTTCAGAGGCTCCTTCGTTGTTATCATACTGTTAACTGGGTTCAGATCACAGGTTGTACGGTGTGATTGGTGTGGCTGGTATGAGTCTTACCCGGGATTCAATATCCTTCCTTATTATGCACGCTCGTCCGGGCACAGTATCCTAACTGAGGCTTGGAGGAGGGTCATAGGGGGAGGAGCCAGTGCACACCACCTGATCCTAAAGCTTTTATTATTGTGCCCTGTCTCCTGCGGAGCCGCTAAACCCCCATGGTCCTGACGGAGTCCCCAGCATCCACTACGGACTGCGAGAAATAGAATTATCGGTAAGTAAATTCTTATTATTTCATATGCTTTTAATGCATAGCAGAAGGTAATAAATTGATATATATATTATACATGATATGTGTCCTGATTTACTGCCTTACCAGTGGGACATTACTTATTCAATTAGTTATTTAATTTTATTATTATTATTATTATTATTATTATATATTCAGCGCAGTTCCTATTGTGTTATTTTCTGTTTTGTTTTTGGCTTGTTTAGATTGACTTATATCATTGATTCAAATTCAGTAACAAGCTTTTTTTATCCATTTTTTATGTATTGTGGCACCTAGATGTTCTAATTTCTATAGCTATACTTATGCATAATATATTTTCGATTGTTAGCTCGATGGAGATGTTTCTTTGGTTTGCAGTGTATAGGGAGGACAAGGATGTATTTCAGAATACGGAGCGGTCAGGGATGTAGTGCAGTGTATAGATGAAAAGACACATCTTTCAGACCTGTCTATGGTTTTCGCACGTATACATTTTCTTACATCAATTTCCAGTTTTGTGCATTGTGCTGGCTATAAACATTTCATATTTCTGGTAGAACTACATGTCTTTGCAGACAGTACTGATTGTCTTTCATAAAATTTTAAGAGGAAATTAACCTATACAGGTTGAATATCCCATATCCAAATATTCCGAAATACAGAATTTTTTTGCGTGAGACGGAGATAGTGAAACTTTTGTTTTCTGATGGCTCAATGTGCACAAACTTTGTTTAATACACAAGGTTATAAAAAATATTGTATTAAATTACCTTCAGGCTGTGTGTGTATAAGGTGTATATGGAACATAAATGCATTCTGTGCTTAGACTTAGGTCCCATCACCATGATATCTCATTATGGTATGCAATTATTCCAAAATACGGAAAAATCCGATATCCAAAATACTTCTGGTCCCAAGCATTTTGGATAAGGGATACTCAACCTATATTTGCATTTCCAGATGTTTGTTTTTTATTGTGAATTTTATTTTTTACACCATGTTTTTACAATATACTGAGGAGGTGATTCAGACCTAATCGCTGTGCTGCTAACTTTGCTGTCCTGCGTTCAGACAGTCGCCGCCCAAGGGGGAGTGTAAATTCGCCGTGCAAGTGTGCGATCCCATGTGTACGCCGAGCTGCAAAAATCCAGTGTGTGCAGTCTGTGTGCAGCCCAGGACTTACTCCTACAGTGCGATGAGAACAGGCTGATCATGGGCTGGAGCTGACGTCAGACACCCTCCCTGATAACGCTTGTGCACGCCTGCGTTTTCCGGACACTCCCAATAAACGGTCAGTTACCACCCACAAATGGCCTCTTCCTGTCTATTACCTTGCGAACGCCCGTGTGAATGAAAATTTCGCACCATCCTGTCACTGACCGGCGATGCCCGTTTGTTGTTGGCTGACACGTCTGTACATTGCGGTGCACATCCATGCGCAGTCTATTGCTGATCGCCCGCTGTGCAAAAACAGCAGCAATCAGATCTGAATCACCCCCTGAGTTTCCTTAGTTGATGTTGTAAAAACACAATGATCATACAGTATATAAATCATAGAAGGCTCATTCAGTGGCGTAACTAGAAATGTTTCTCCCCCAAGCCAAAAAATTCTTCGGGGGCCCCCCCCCCCCCCCCCTTTATGCTCCATAATTGGGAGCAAGAAAGGGATAAATATGCGCGCGCCTTTGGCGCGCGCGCGACATAAAAGGGGCGTAGTTTCGTTGGAATGGGCGTGGTTTCGCATAAAGGGGCGTGACATTGCAGGAAAAGACTACCTTATACCCCAGTTTTGCAACCTGCACGCCCATACGTTGGCCACCACAGGAAAGAAAAATAATCCTGATTCATGCCCCTTACATTATTTGTCATTTTTCCTCCTTATAGTAATGCCCAGTATACATTATGCCACATACTGCAATGGCCCTTAGACATTATGCCGCACACAATAATGCACATGACACAATATGCACACACTGTAATGCCCCCGACACATTATGCCACACACCGTAATGCCTGTGACACATTATGACAGGAATCGCAATGCCCGTTATACATTATGCTACACACTGCAATGCCCCTGATACATTATAGCACATACAATGTCTGTGACACATTATGACACACACCGCAATGTCCGTGATACATTATGCCACACACTGCAATGCTCGATACATTATAGCACATACAATGCCTGTGACACATTATGCCACACACTGCAATGACCTTGAGACATTATACCACAATGCCCGTGATATAGTATACCATACACCGTAATGCCTGTGACACATACCGCAATGCCCTGCCCGTTATACCCTATGCCACACACCGCAATGCCCGTTATGTATTATGCCACACTGCAATGACCCTGAGACATTATACCACATACCACAATGCCTGTGATATAGTATACCACACACCGTAATGCCTGACACATTATGACACACACTGCAATGTCCGTGATACATTATGCCACACACTGCAATGACCCTGAGACATTATACCACATATCACAATGCCCGCGATATAGTATACCATACACCGTAATGCCTGTGACACATTATGACACACACCGCAATGTCCGTGATACATTATGCCACACACCGTAATGCCCATTACACATTAAGTCCTACAGTCAGGCTTCTAATTACTTTTCAATTACCTGCTCGTTGTCAGGGGTTTCATGCACTGGGTGTCATGCTCGTTGCCAGGGATTTCATGCTCTTGGTTCCATGCACGGTGCCAGGGGTTTTCATGCTCAGGGTGTAATGCTCGTTGCCAGGTGTTTCATGCACTGGGTGTCATGCTCGTTGCCAGGAGGTAGTCCTTGTTGCTAGGGCTGTGCTCTTAATGCCACATATGTCCCCAGTGCCAGATATTCCCCCACGGTGCCAGGTACTCACATGCCCCAGTGCCAAATATAGCCCCCACCCCCCCATGTGCCAGGTACACATATACCCCCCCAGTGCCACATATGCCCCCAGTGCCAGATATTCCCCCCCAGTGCCACATATGCCCCCAGTGCCATATATTCCCCCCCAGTGCCAAATATGCCCCCAGTGCCATATATGCCCCCAGTGCCAGATATTCCCCCCCAGTGCCATATATGCCCCCAGTGCCAGATATTCCCCCCCAGTGCCATATATGCCCCCAGTGCCAGATATTCCCCCCGTGCCATATATGCCCCCAGTGCCAGATATCCCCCCCCAGTGCCATATATGCCCCCAGTGCCAGATATTCCCCCCAGTGCCATATATGCCCCAGTGCCAGATATTTCTTCCCCCACCTCCCCCCCCCCCCCCCCCCCCCCGCCGCCGCCGCTTTTTGGAGGGACACGGAGGGCACAGCTCGCCTCTCCTGTGTCCCTCCTGCTGCATCATCTCCGGCGGCCGCGGGTCTAATAGGGGGAAGTGCCGGTTCGTGAGCCAATTAGAGCTCACGGACGGCACTTCCCCCTATTAGACCCGCGGCCGCCGGAGATGATGCAGGAGGGGCACAGGGAGGCGCGCTGTGCCCTCCGTGTCCCTCCAACAATCGGCGGAGGGAAGGAGACTGCAGACTGACATGCAGACGCTCGTCCGCATGTCAGTCTGCTGTAAATCAGTAGCGCCCCCGCAGCCCCTCGCCCCCAAGCCACCGCAAGGGCTGCGGGGGCAGTAGTTACGCCACTGGGCTCATTCAAAATAGCAAATATTAAACTATGAATGAATGAATGATACCACAGCTGTGGGAGTACCTTTGTTTTTTTTACGAAAGCCATACTGAGTATACTTTGATTTTTTTTTAATTCAACAATTTTTATTAGATTTTTTATAGAAATACAAGAACAGGGAAGACCTTCATGATACAGACATACCAAAAACCGGAGAGAAACCGGTATAGTTACAATAACCCATCGTAAGGTGCTTTTAAGCCACATCAGTGAAACCACAGATACATAGTCGGTACTTGTAGGCTTGAGTAAGAGGTAAAGGATAAACAATCTTAACCTACATGAGGTCTAGGAAATGATGAAGACATTACCGACGTGCGTCTTAGCATAAGAAATCACCATATACCTAAGGCTAAGCATACAATTCTACCTGAGGATTCACAGGACATCAGTATACCCGAGAGGTCAATAAAGAAGATAGACAGGAGGGGGGGGGGGGGGGAACAAATGGGGAAAACAATACAAGTATAATCATATCATGAATGAGTAGCGGCCAAAGAAGTCCTAAGTAAAAATATTAAAGAAGTAATTCAGGCATGGTTAGCCATTCTAACTAAAGAGAAGGTTCAGTACCCATATGGCATCAGACTAAACATACAGCATGGGGGTATTAAATGAATATAATTGCATTTCCTAAGAAAATAGCAGGGGTCCCAAAGGAACAGTACATGGGCCTAGGTTGTCAAGAGGCCCTATCGATTTGTCTATATAGATACCACGTTGTGGTCTCAAACAGTTTATAAATGAACGAATGTAAATCCGGGTCTAGAGTATCAATATACCTCTCCCACTTCTTGGCAAACCGCCTGACCCCCAATTCAATATCAGGAAGAGTAGCACGCCTCTCAAAATAAATAATCCGGAGGGTCATGTGTTTCACAGCCATCAAAGAAGGGGTAGACGGTTTGATCCAATTATTAAGAATTTGTTTCTTGGCAATTGTCAGGATAACAGAGAGTACCGAAACAATGTCTCTATCTTCAGGCCCAAGAGACCACTCCCTAAAATCAAGTAGCAAACAAGCCCTTGGGCGTTTTATTAACCGTACGTTAAATACTGTGTTGAGATAAGCGACCACCTTGTACCAAAACTTAGATATTTTCCGGCAAGACCACATATTGTGGTACAAGGTGGCACTCTGCGCAGTACATTTGATGCAACAGCCATTGTCGTCTGGGACCATGTGTGCCCTCTGATTAGGCGCTATATATGCCCTTTGGAGCGTCTTCAAGTGAACCTCTTGCAAAGAGGCAGAGTATAAGAACCTAAAAGTGGGTAAAATGTTATCTAACAATTCAGCGCACAATCCCATATTGGGGATATCTCTGGACCATGAAGACAACACGGAGTCCCAGAGCCGGTCTCTATATGAGACCCTAAAGGTGTTTCTGAAGTAACTAAGATGGTAAGGACAATCTTTAGTAAGCACCATTAAGGTGCGCAGCGGGTCTGTGGTAGCCTCAGAAATCATTGGGTGAGACTGGGATTGAGCAAAGTGTCTAGCCTGCAGGTACATAAAAAATTCCCGGTGGGAAATACCAAATTTTATCTGGATATCAGAGAAAGAAAGCACTGCGTTGCCTCCTGGGTCATATATATCTCTAATAGCTGCGATCCCCTTTTCTCTCCAACTCAAAAAATGTGCGTTATCAAGGCCAGGAAGGAAACATGGGTTACCCCAAAACGTAGTGTGAAGAGAGGTGTCAGGTTTTCTCTGGGCTTTAGTGTGAGTGGCCTGCCATGCTCGATATGTATGCCAAAATAAAATATTATGTTTTATCTCAGATGGGAGACGGGAGTTTGGGGTGTGTAAGAGTGCAGCAGGTGAGAAAGGATAGAATACGGCCAGTTCAAGTGGCAAGTTCGTAAATACTGATCTGCCCCAAAGCCAGTCTGTGATATACCGGTACATCGCTGCTCTACTAAATAGAACAAGATCCGGGATTCCCATACCTCCCTCTTCACGTAATAGCTGTAACCTAGCGTAGGGGACTCTTGGTCGTTAACCTGCCCATAGAAATCTAGTGAAACACTGTAAGAAAAAGGACATCTTTCTCAACAAGGGCAATAGGGAGCATAAGAAGAAAATAAGCAATCTTGGGAAAAACAACAGATTTAATAACTTCTGCTCGACCCATAAGAGACAAGGGCAGAGACGCCCAGTCTGTAAGGATTTTAGACACCTTGGACAAAATAGGACCAAAATTAACCGCATATAGATCCGGGAGGGAAGTAGGGTTCTGAACCCCTAAATATCTGAGACTATCTCGAGCCACTGGGAATCGGGACAGGACCGGGTGTAATGGAAAGAGGGAAGAGTCTCCTGAAAGGAGGAGAAGCTCGGATTTAGATATATTAATTTTGTATCCCGCAAAGGAACAAAATTGTTCAATCAGGGAGACAATCGCAGGGATGGACGTATCAGGATGAGAAATAAATAGAAGCATGTCGTCAGCATACAGTGATAATTTTACCATTGTGTCCATTATTTTTATGCCTGTAAATCTGGGAGAATTTCTCAGGGAAACAGCTAGGGGTTCTAAAGCTAAGGCAAATAATAAAGGTGACAAGGGGCAGCCCTGACGTGTGCCACTCTGGATAAGAAAAGGGGATGAGAGGATACCATTCCCCAAAACTTGAGTGGAGGGAGATTCATATAATCGGGAAATAAGAGAGACAAAGTCCTCAGGTGCACCAAAGCGGTGGAGCGTTTCATACAGATGGTCCCAGGTGACCAG
This sequence comes from Pseudophryne corroboree, assembly GCF_028390025.1. Classification (NCBI taxonomy): domain Eukaryota; kingdom Metazoa; phylum Chordata; class Amphibia; order Anura; family Myobatrachidae; genus Pseudophryne; species Pseudophryne corroboree. The sequence continues at coordinate 112,932,433 of NC_086449.1, read as the reverse complement.
GTCGAACGCCTTTTCGGCATCAAGTGACAATAATACATTAGTGTCAGTGGGTTTGGAAAGCTGAAAGGCCTGCATAACAGTCAAGACCTTACGGATATTGCTCACTGATTGCCGACCCCAGACAAATCCAGTCTGGTCTGTATGAACTATATCAGGGACTATGAATTTGAGTCTATTCGAGAGGATTTTAGTGAACAATTTTTAATCCGTGTTTAGAAGGGAGATCGGACGATTAGAACTGGGAGACTCAGGATCCCGACCAGGCTTCGGGATAACCTTTATGACTGCGGAATTAAAATATTGGGGCAAGGAAGCACCCTGCATAAAAGAATTAAATAAGACAGAAAGAGGTTCGCACAGTCTAGTAGATAGAATTTTATAGTAGTCATTGGCAAAACCGTCAGGGCCCGGAGTCTTCCCAGTCCTCAGTCCAGCTATTGCTAAAGAAACTTCCTCAGTGGTGATAGGTGCAAGAAGAGAGGTACAGTGCGACTCTGACATTTGAGGCAGATCAGTAGAAGACCAAAAGCTAGACTTGTGGGTCTGGTTAATAACAGGACGTGCATAAAGAGTGGCATAAAAAGACTGTAGCACCTCAGCAATCTCGGCCGAGGTCCGTACTCTGTCTCCACCTTGGGTGAGCAGAGAGTGAATGACCACTTTAGGGTGTCTGCCTTTTAACAAACGGGATAACAGTTTGCCAGACTTATTGCCATATCTGTAAATGCCACAGTCTCTTGAAAATGAATATTTAGCTTCCATTTGAGAAAGGAGGGTATCAAACAGTGTTTTTTGTGTAAGGTACCGTTCCCTAGTAGAAGGGGAGGGGGAGGATTTAAATTCCTGAAAAGAGTGAGTAAGAGCCGCCTGGGCTTCCAAATATTGTGAGTTTAAATCTAAATCCCTTTTTTTACTAAAGGACATAATGTGCCCCCGAATAACTGATTTTGACGCCTGCCAGAAAAGAGTAGGATCCTCGCTCAGAGTTTCTCCATTATGCGTATGATAATCCAGCCACGCTGCATCTAATGAGGAGCGGAATTTCAGAGAGCCACTTAAATGAGAGGGGAAGTGCCAGGAGCGAAAAGGGGATTTTTCTGAGAGGAGCATCAATTTCATCCAGCATAAAGCATGGTCCGAAATACAGATATCCGCAATTTTAGAGTCAGCCACTTTTGAGAAAAAGGAGTCAGATAACAGCAGATAATCAATCCTCGAGAACGTGTGGTGCGCAGCTGAGAGGCATGTAAATTCCCTTTCTAATGGGTAGCATGCGCGCCACACAACCACTAAGGACAACTGCGAGCAAATATAGGGGATACCAATACGTGGTAACGAGGGGAGAGTGCGAGGGGGAGGGGATTTATCCAAGGTTGGAGAAGAATATAAATTAAAATCTCCACCCAAGATTATAGGAATTTCAGAGTAGTTTAGTAGCTTAGTGACCATGTTCGTATAAAATTGCTTAGAGTACTGATTGGGAGCATAAATATTACAAAGTAGGAACCTGGATGCATACAATGTGACATCTGCCAGTACATACCGACCCTGAGTGTCATCTAAAATCGCATGGACGGAGATAGGGACCGTGTGCCGTGCTAAAATAATCACTCCCCTAGCCTTAGAAGAGAAGGAGGAAGAGGCTACCACAGACCAACCCATAGTGTTCAGTTTTACCACCTCATTTGGCATAAGGTGAGATTCCTGAATGAAAACAACATCCATCCCCACCTTCCGAAGATAGAGCAAAATCTTTCTGCGTTTAGCTGGGGAGTTGATCCCTCCCACATTCCTCGTGCCGACACTCAAACTAGCCATGCATCAAATGAACTGGGAAAACCTGAAAACCTGCGCAGTAATCATGATATCTACAGCCGCCGAAAAACGGATACAAATCATACCGGGGTGGACACATAAGGAGGAGAAGGGGAGGGGGAGAAGAAAAGAGGGACAGAAACATAGAAAACACACAAAATATAACATTAACATTGTGAAAGAAAGTCCTGCTAAGGACAATCATAACTTCAGAAAACGAGAACAACCGGTTCAAGCAAGCACAGAGGCTGTCATAGACCGCCAATGAGCCAGCCAGAATTATGAAAACCTGAGGAAAAAATGAGGGAGGGGGCGCCCTTACCCACGCTCGGCAACATAATATATGAAAATATACATAGGAAAAATAACAAGAAAATATCAGAGCACACAGAGCATGTTACAGAAAAAGAAAAACGCAGCCTGTCACATAAGAAGAAGGGGGAGATATCTCCGCTAAGCATATATAACCATTCTAGAAAGATTATATAGCCACAAATAGACAACAGATGAATAAGAAAAATCTAAAACATAAAACAAGGCAAAAAGGTTCAGCCCGCTGTATAAGACCAAAGTCTCTTTTGGGGGAAAAAACACCTGCAGCAGATTCTACAGCAATAATTAAATTGGCAGACATAACCGGAAACAGAGAAGTCCAGGAGCAATACTCAGCCATCTCGATCCAGGGTGTCATCTGCCTGAGAGGAGTCGTCATCTGCCTTGGATGCCTCAGAAACATAAGCCTCTGCATCTGCAAGATTTGTAAAGTCCCGGAAAGAATTTCCATCAAACAGGCGTAGTCTTGCAGGGAAGAGCAGAGCAAATTTTTTATTCGCCTTTACCAAACGGGAGCAAAGGGGGGTAAATTCCCGACGTGCCCGGGATACCTCCGCGGAGTAGTCCTGGAAAATGGCCAAACAAGCTCCCTCCCATTGTAAATTCCTATGCCTCCTGGATGCCGTCCATATTGCCTCCTTATGGAGAAAGTTCAGACATTTAAATATAACCACACGTGGTCTGCTATTAGGTGAAGAACGTGGGGGACCCAGTCTGTGGGCTCTCTCGATAACTAAGCCAGAGCATTCATCTTGGATATGCAACAAATCAAGGAGGGACATTTGTAAAAAAAGAGTCAAATCAGGACCTTTCAGTGACTCAGGGAGCCCCAGCACCCGAAGATTCGATCTCCTCGATCTATTTTCAAGATCGTCAACCTTGTTCAGCAGCTGGAAGTGAGATTTCTGGAGCTCATCATATCTGTGCTTAAGATCCACAACATCCTGAAAAGTCTCCCCCAGCCTTTGTTCATTTGTAAGAACAGTCTTAGATAACTGCTTGATTTGGGATTTTAGATCTTTTACTGCCTGCTGCATTTTAGCAGCATATGCATCCATGATAGGCTCCATGGCATCCCTAACAGCTCTCACTACATCAGCACATACTTGCCTACCTGACCCTCTCCATGAGGGAGAAAATGCTCTGTTCCTGGACTTTTCTGGTAATGTATGATTGCCATCACTTGTGGTGAGCTGGTTAATTGATAAGAAAGGTGCTTCACCACAGGTGATGGCAATCATACATTACCAGGAAAGTCCAGGAACAGAGCATTTTCTCCCTCATGGAGAGGGTCAGGTAGGCAAGTATGCATCAGCATAAGTCACTGGAGAGGCAGGGGAACAGTCAGGCTCACCTGAGGGAGAAATGTGTTTTGCAGAAGCCTGTTTAATGCTGCCAGCAGCCTGCAGACTCGTTTGTGAGCTAGGTGCGGCGGCCTTCTTGGATTCCCCCGGCCGTTTTTCAGACCTCGATCTCTGGGCTTTAGGGGGCATGGGGGAGGACAGAAACCTTTCCATCCAATCCCCAGCACTTTCCCACAGGTAGTGTGCGCCAGGTGCGGAGAAAAGCCGCGAACGGGTGGCGCTGTGTGCTCCGGTTACCGAGGGGGCAGGAGAGCTGCAGCAATCAGCTTCTCCTCACATGGGCGCCGGAACCGGAAGTCTAGTATACTTTGATTTAAAACTTATTTCAATATAATAAGGGTCATATTCAAACCTGCAAAGACTGTGAACTTGCACAGCATTTTTTTTTTTGCTTAAATCTATTCTGTGATGTGGCTTTTTTTTTGTGAAGTGGCATTATCCTGGTGATCGAAAGGAATGTAGCCTCACTAGGGTTGCCACCAGTCAGCATATAAGGAGCATAAAGGGACTCTCTGAGGCACACAAAGGACATGACAGGACTCTGAGGCATATAAAGGGGCAGGATGGTACTCTGAGTCATATAAAGGGGCATGAGGGGACTCTGAGGCATATAAAGGGGCATGAGGGGACTTTGAGGCATATATAGAGCATGACGGGACTTTGAGGCATATATAGAGCATGATGGGACTTTGAGGCATATATAGAGCATGATGGGACTGTGAGGCATATATAGAGCATGACGGGACTCTGAGGCATATAAAGGGGCAGTGTGGGACTATGAGGTATATAAAGGGGCAGGATGGGACTCTGAAGCATATAAAGGGGCGTGAGGGGACTCTGAGGCATATATCAAGCGTGACGGGACTCTGAGGCATATAAAGGGGCAGGATGGGAGTCTGAGGCATATAAAGGGGCAGGATGGGACTCTGAGGCATATATAGAGCATGACGGGACTCTGAGGCATATATAGAGCATGGCAGGACTCTGAGGCAAATAAAGGGGCAGGATGGGACTCTGAGGCAGCAAGGTTCCTCACTCTGCTACCGCTGCGCTCGGCACAGGTTACTATTCCCAGACGTAGTCCACGTGTATCGTAAAGTATGGAAATGTTTCTTTTCATGTGTTGACCTAATGCTTATGTCGACCTAATGCATGTCGACCAATAGGGGTCGACCTATTGAGTGTCGACCTAAGTAAGGTCGACCTAAGGACCGTATCCCGAGTCATGCTTATGCCATCTGGACGCCTATTTCTCACCAGTCCCTTGCACCCAGCATGGGCAAGGTGTGAGTGCCAATACTATTGATGGTGGTTGTAGCTGCCGTGCAACTATACACACAAAGCCATATGAGACAGGAAATATGGTTGCCACAGCCATCTGCACTTGCGCACGCTTTGTGTCCAGAGCTATTTCCAGGACTCGGGTCCATGAATCAGGTTCCCCATTTAGATTACTTCTTACCCATGGCGATGATTTCTGTATATCTGCTCCAGGTTTCACCTATGGTAAGGCATAATGGGGGTCATTCCGACCTGTTCGCACGCTGCCGTTTTTCGCAGCGCAGCGATCAGGTCACTACTGCGCATGCGTATGCATCGCAATGCGCAGGCGCCTCGTACGGGTACAATGCGGATCGTTGCTGAGCGATGGACTTAACGATGAATCCATTCACACAGCCGATCGCAAGGAGATTGACAGGAAGTGGGAGTTTATCGGTGTCAACTGACCGTTTTCTGGGAGTGTTTGGAAAAACGCAGGCATGTCCAAGCGTTTGCAGGGCGGGTGTCTGATGTCAGTTTCGAGACTAGACAGGCTGAAGTGATCGCAAGAGCTGAGTAAGTTCAGATCTACTCAGAAACTGCACAAAATGTTTTTTTTGCAGAGCTCGGCTACACATGCGTTCGCACATTTGCAAAGCAAAAATACACTCCCCTATAGGCGGTGACTATCTGATCGCAGCGCTGCAAAAAGTAGCTAGCGAGCGATCAATTCAGAATGACCCCCAATGTGTGAATGTGTAAAGTGCTGAGTGTGTGCAGATGGAAACATCTTGTGCACCTCTGCCAATAGGCAACTTGGGTCCAACTATAAACCCCCCACCCAGAGTATTTCTTGCACTAGACAGATATAAGCTGATATCTGATTTGTTGATATGGTTTTATTAGACATATGCCCATTTCAGCTGTCTCAGTAAATAGTCTTTAGAGTGTCACTATATTTAGTTTATGGAGTTCATTTCCAGGCCTGTTGTATTGTGTGTTGTCCTCAGCCATTTCTGTACCGGTGCAGCCTTGCCGTAGCACAATGATATGGAACGGAGCTGGAGGATTTCTCTGATACAGAGGATGGGGCTGATGCAGTGGAACCACATTGGCTGTAGTGAAACCCGAATTGCGTGCACAAAGACAAATCTTACATTAGCCACCATGCCGAATTAGCCATAGCCACCATTATTATCATTGCGCACTTCCACCATGTCACAACTGAGGGCCTGAGCTGACGGGAGGCAGCCTCAGTTGTAGGGGCTGAGATGTACCGGAACCTGGGAGGTTGTATCAGACCCCTGGACATGTAAGTAACATAAATAATAAATGCCCGAAGGCGTGACCACGACAACTTGGATAAAAGTCAATGATGTTTATTATGACAACTCCGCAACACAGCAGCAGTAAAAGAAAACGTAAAAGTCAGCAAAGAATAAATACAGTTCCTGGGTACTACAGGATGGCAGGAGCCACAGGGCACTGGTAGTGTGAGATAGTTCTTATGATCTTCTAGATGGAAAGTCCTTACCAGGCCCGACTGTAGCAATGGAGATAACCCAGGATTGTGCCAGCTGGTGTTCCAGGAAAAGCTGGGTTGCTGAAGATAAAACAGCTGCTGTGGATACTGGCTGGAACCAGACTGTTGTTAGCACGGAGTGGATACTGGCTGGAACCAGTTAAATAATAAATGAACTTGGGAGCGATGAAATATGAACTGAAATGTAGAACTTGAGAGCGGAGAAATAATAATACCGGTGGAGAGTGGTAAAGTGTAGAAAGGACACCGGCCCTTTAAGGGAAGCTGTACTCTGCTGGAAGCTGAGCTGGAAGCAGGTAATGTTGTAGCTGGAAACAGATGAATCCACAATGGATTGGAGAGTCAGGCTACACCGCAGGTGGAATGCTGGTGCGGGTCTCTATGGTGGAAGTCTTGAGACAGGAACTGGAACCTGGAAGACAATCACAGGAGAGAGACAAACAGGAACTAGGTTTGACAACCAAAGCACTGACGCCTTCCTTGCTCAGGCACAGTGTATTTATACCTGCAGCAAGGAAGGGATTGGCTAGGCAATTATGCAGATTATCAATACTGAGAACAGATTGGTGGAAATGATCAGCTGACAGAATCCAAGATGGCTGCGCCCATGCAGACACTTGGAGGGAAGTTTGGTTTGTAATCCATGTGGTAATGAAAACAGTAATGGCGGCGCCGGCCACCGGAGACAGGAGGCGCCAGGCTGACAGATGCACATCCAACCACGCGGACACAGCGGAGGCCGCGGCTGACGTAATCGCCACTCAGACACTCTGCATGCAGAAGTTCAGGGACGGCGGCGGAGGCCGCGGGAGACGCCATGCCAGGTGTAATATGGCGTTTACTGTGACAGCGTCCCAGAGTGACAGGAGAGGATACAGGAATGTACACATCAGGATAACAGATGGGATCCGGTCCTGGAGCGCTGAGCCAGCCTTAGGAGGCATCTGATGGGTAAGAAATGGCGTCCAGATACCCGGATCGTGACACACCAGCCCTATCCCTGGTGCAAGACATCGTCTTAGAACAGGCGTATTCTACTCTGCGGAGCACTTAAGGGCCCCATACATTACAACGATATGTCTAAGGCTGTAGTCGGATGCGATTTCCCTTGAACTCTCCCGGGAGCTTCCCGGGAGTGGTTCCATACGATTCCATACGATTTGGTACATTTTGCTTGCGATATATCTTATGCAATCCCAGCCATGCCTGCGGGAACCAACATATCACGAGTGCAGCACTAACGATATAGGGGAGCCGATCCGACCCTAACTGGAATGCGCATCGGATCGGAAACACATCCAAAATGCCCGATTTCACCCGATATATCGGCCCGAATACCCGAAATTGGATAAAATCGGGCATTATCGTTCTAGTGTCTGGGACCCTTAAGTTGCGTCACCATGCCCTCAGCCCACTCCCACATATCTCAGTGTATGTGCAGATGCACAATTACATCCCACTTACACATATTGGTCCCAACTGGAGATGCGATTGTGTTGCATATCTCCCACAGATGATGGCGCTCGGTTGCACAGAGGGAGAAACGTGCAACATTCTTCTGCAAAACGAACATCCTGCTGCATTCAATTCAGCGTGTGATCTTGCATTGACCAGAATGGCCTGTATGAGATATGGGGCAGAAGCTACAACATAATTACAGAGATTCTGCCTTGCAGGAGTGTATATGGGCAGGAACTGCCATCGATGGCCACTGTAGGAGGTGTCAGACGTCTCATGGCAGAAAAGGGAGCTAGAAAAGACTATGGCACGCTCCGCAGGAGTACACTTACACTTCGTGTAACATATGCATCGTAGGAGTACACTTTGTTTAACGCACGCACCGTAGGAGTACACCCCGTGTACCGCATATGCCGCAGGAGTACACTGTGAGTAACACACAGGCTGTAGGACACTCGCAGTACATGCTGCTATGTATGTGTATGGAGGGAACAAGCCCAGGAGATTGCTTAGTGTGGCTGATGACAGATTTTCTATATATCTTTTTCTAACATCCGGTCAGTGTGTTATTTATATACAGTACCGTGAGTCGGGTTGAATGACTTGTTGACCATGGAGAGACATAGACATATACGTGATGCATAAATTGTTACTATGGCTACCTGTTGGTTGGGTATGATATGCCGGCTGCCAGGATCCTGGCATGCAGCATACCGACACCGGGATCCTGGCAGCAGAAATCCGGGGAGGGGGGGGGGCGAGTGCAACAAAGCCCCTTGCGGGGCTCTCCATGCAGCGGAACAGACACAAGTGGGAATAGACTCTGTGGATCGGTATTCCGACTGCCAGCATTTTTAGCTTTTAGGATCCCGGCGTCGGCATGCTGATCGCTGGGATCCTGGGCGCCGGTAACATAACCGCATCGCATTGTTAGATACCATAGAACAAACTGCTACAATACCCAGAGAATAATGGGTTCTCTTCCAATACATAGAACTACATATCACATTACAGCCAGACATAGAAGCGCACGGCAATGGCGATCACTCGTCTTCCTGCGCCCAAATGTGCAATTTCTGAGAAGCCACCCACTTTCATTGCATGCTGTAATAGCGACTGATGCATCCTTATACGCTATCATTGGTCACACCATCAAAACCTCCCCTTTGGCAGATGCAGTTTCCCCATCTGACCGTGGCCTCCTATACCTGTGGCTCTGCACTGTGAATGCAGCCGCTTGAATGGACGTAACACACCCAGACCATTCCTGAGTGTATTCTAGCCACCACCCAGGACACCCACATACCGCATGTCTCGATTACAACAACACATTTATGTGTACACTCCGTGTAACGCATGCGCTGTAGGAGTACACTGTGTAACACACGTGCTGTAGGAGGACACTCTGTGTAACACACGTGCTGTAGGAGGACACTCTGTGTAACACACGTGCTGTAGGTGGACACTCTGTAATGTGCGTGCCATTGGAGGACACTCTGTGATGCGCACACCACAGGAGGACACTCTGTAACGCGCTCGATATAGGTGGACCCTCTGTGTAATGCATGCGCCATAAGAGGACACTCTGTGTAACGCACATGTCCTAGTAGGACACACTGTGTAATATGCGTGTCGTAGGAGGACCCTCTGTAACGCATGCACCATAGGAGGACACTTTGTAACGCACGTGCCGTATGAGGGCGCTCTGTGTAATGTGGGTGCTGTAGGAGTACTCTCTGTGTAACGTGAGCGCCGTAGGAAGACACTCTGTAACGCACGCGCCGTAGGACACTCTGTAATGCACATGCCATTGGAGGACACTCTGTGTAACACATGAGCTGTAGGAGGACTCTCTGTAATGCTCACACCGTAGGAGGACACTCTATATCATGCGTGCCGTAGGAGGACACTCTGTGTAACGCACGCACCTTAGGAGGATACTCTGTAATGCACGTGCCATAAGAGGACACTCTGTAACATATGCGCTGTAGGTGCCCACTCTGTGTAACACACGCTCTGTAGGAGACCACTCGGCAACACGCACTCTGTGTAACGCCTGCCGTAGTATAACACCCTGTGTAATGCGCGCGCCGTAGGAGGACACTCTGTGTAACACGTGCGCCATAGGAGTGCACTCTGTGTAATGCAGGTGCCATAGTAGGACACTCTGTAGCTCACTGTAGGAGGACACTCTGTGTAACGCACGTGCCGTAGGAGGACACTCAGTGTAACGCACATGCCATAGGAGTACACTCTGTGTAAAACGACGCTAGGTGTAACGCGCGTACCATAGGAATACACTCTGAGTAACGCACTCGCCATAGGATTACACTGTTTAACAAGCTCTCCGTAGGAGTACACTCTGTAACGTGCGCCTTAGTAGTACACTCCGTTTAGTGCACGCAACGTAAGAGTTATTTGGAATTTGCATGCTGAATTACATGAAAATCAGCTATGTATATGGATTGTGTGTAGCTTGCTACCGGTTATATTCCCACTCAGGTGGTAGCGTGGACCCACCACTTAAGTGGGAATACCGGACTGTGGCTGGGATTTCCGACTGCCGGCATTTCTCCCACTGTCAGGATTCCGGCGTCGGCATTCTGAACGCCGGGATCCTGACAGGCGTTATAATACAGGTTGAGTATCCCTTATCTAAAATGCTTGGGACTATAAGAATTTTGGATATCAGATTATTCCGTATTTTGGAATAATTGCATACCATAATGAGATATCATGGCGATGGGATCCAAGTCTAAGCACAGAATACATTTATGGTTCATATACACCTTATACACACAGCCTGAAGGTCATTTTAGCCAATATTTTTAATAACTTTGTGTATTAAACAGAGTTTGTGTACATTGAGCCATCAGAAAACAAAGGTTTCACTGTTTCACTCAAAAAATTCAGTAATATTCCGTATTTCGGAATATTTGGATATGGGAAACTCAACCTGTAACTGCATCCCCGGGAGATTACATATGTCATTTGCATTATATGTTATATACTGGTGCACATTCTAAAGCAGCCAGGACACAGTAACAGTATTTCTGTTATAGAACATCCCATGCCCAATTAATGAGAGAACAGCCATCTGTGAATAGCCAGTGATTACTACAGGCACAAATACTAGTGCAAAAACCCAAACAAACAACTTTATTTCCCAATACTCTGACCAAAAGTAGAAACAGAGCATAATATGCAATAAACAACAGGTGTAAACCAGGCTGGCAATGTTTTTGTCTCTGTGGTGATCTGACCGTATTCAATGGAAATCTCTTAAATCTAGTTGTATGGAAATCTTCCATTGCCCTAGCTGGCACCATGCATTCCACACTGCGCCAAGCTCCTCCAGCTACGAAGCAACGGCCAGGGCTGTAAAACCTGTTTTTTCTCCCACCAGAGCGTGGCATGGCGACCACAGCTGTCTCCAGACAGAGCCAGTAGAATGGAGAATGTGACATCATGAGCCAATGGACTGTGTGACAAACGTTACATGGCAGAATAAGTAACATTACAATAGGCAGGGCTACGATGTCAGCTGGGTGACACGGACCATGTACTGACTTCTTTCCCAGAATAAACCAACACGAGCTGGTCACAGCAATAGCATAAAATGAAACAACTTGTAAAAGAAATAAATGAAGAACTATTTGCATATTACCCCCTGAACAGTATTGCTATAGGCAATGGAGGGTAAATACTGTATTTAGGAGACAATAATTCTTACACTTGCATCCAACCTTCCGATGATGGATTAGGGTTGAGTCCTTACACTGCAAAGTTTGGCTGTAGCTGATGCTGGTCCATTCTTGCATGGCCAGCTCTCTGGTCCTCTGAGCATGGGCAGTGCTGCTGCTTCCTTATGCACGGTCTATAGTTACTATCATCATACAGCCATTGATGGATCACCACCATGCATTCATAAGTAGTCACCATCAGACCTCCTCCACCGATTTGCACAATAGGAACTCGTCCCTATTGATGGTAAAACCATTGACTATTACCAGCAAACTAAATGGCCAGCCCTAGTGAGTGCAGTCATTGGCTGAACTTCTCTAGTTGCAGATGGTGGGGCACAGCGGTGCCTCCTAATCTCTATGTCCTGAGCCTTCACACCCTCTCCAACTGCAGTATTTCAGATACTGTACTAAATGCAAAAGTGTGTACTGTACTGTACTACCCACATAACAGTAGTGCTCTGTAGGGAGCTCAGAAGCACAGTGTATACTGTACTGTACTACCCACATACCAGCACAGTGTTTTGTAGGGAGCTCAGAAGCACAGTGTATACTGTACTGTACTACCCACATACCAGCACAGTGTTTTGTAGGGAGCTCAGAGGGACAGTGTATACTGTACTGTACTGCCCACATACCAGCACAGTGTTTTGTAGGGAGCTCAGAAGCACAGTGTATACTGTACTGTACTGCCCACATACCAGCACAGTGTTTTGTAGGGAGCTCAGAAGCACAGTGTATACTGTACTGTACTACCCACATACCAGCACAGTGTTTTGTAGGGAGCTCAGAGGGACAGTGTATACTGTACTGTACTGCCCACATACCAGCACAGTGTTTTGTAGGGAGCTCAGAAGCACAGTGTATACTAGCCACATACCAGCACAGTGTTCTGTAGGGAGCTCAGAAGTTTTGGTGAGGCACCAGTGTATGTTGTGCAAATCTGTTGTCATGTAAAGTCCTTCCAGCCAGTATATTGAATGCTGGTAAATCATACCCAACCCCATTTTCCCAACACAGCAGGTAACAGGAGGCAATCATGAGACCGCCTGTCAGGATCCCGGCAGTCACAATGCCGACGCCAGAATCCTGACAGGCGGTGAAATGCCGTCACCAGAATACCGACACCACAGGCTTTTCTCCCTTTTTGGCTGTCGACAACACCCATAGGGGGAGAATAGATCCTGTGGCGAGCGCAGCATGCCAGTGTACCTGTAGCGCGGCTAGCGCTGCAAGGCCACAAGGGCCTTTCTAGTGCTCACCCCACTGCCGGCATACTAGTGGCCGGAATCCCGCTGTCAGGATCGTGACAGCCAGAATCCCGGCTGCCAGTATAAGTTATGTATACCCCTGTAACATGGCAGTTAGGATCTGATTTGCTGGTACTTTATTTCCATCCATTTTATCTCTCTCCAGTGCTTAGTACATAAGCCCCTAAATATTTTCTAGGCTATATCAAAGGTTCCCAAACGCGGTCCTTAAGGCACCCCAACAGTCCAGGTTTTAGCTATATCCATGGCTCAGCACAGATGGTTAAATCAAATTGACTGAGGTGCTAATTAAGTCACTTGTGGCCAGGCATGGATACATTTAAAACCAGGACCATTGGGGTGCCTTGAGGACCGAGTTTGGGAACCTCTGGGCTATATGTTTGTATTTGTTTATTTATTTAAATTGGTGGAAATGAAATCCGCCACGGTTCACAAAAAGCCATTAGTGTGCCGGCTGGGATGGATGGACTGCCTCGGTGGCGTGACAGACTGAGCTCAGCTATCAGCAGCCCAGTCTGCCACCAGCTCCAACTGCTACATGGATGTGTATTTCTCCTAGAACCATCAATGGTGTGAGATAGAATAGTGTACTACCATCGATGGCTCAAGGCACCATCGCCATCGATGGCAACCATCAAGGGAGACCATGGCAATAGCCATCCTTATTATGGGGTCTTCTCCAGGACAGTAGACCAACCTTCCAATATCTCAAGTTTCCCACGAGAAGTTGGTGGACCCAGCACTCGATGACATGATTTGTGGAGAATTGCGTCATCACCCTACCCGATGCATTCTTATGCCACAAATTGAAACATTTTACGGTATGGATTAGAGCCGCAATGACGCAATTTGCTGCACCATGCCCCGTGCAGCTCCCACCTCCCTGCCATGATGTCCTGTGGGGAGGTTTTAAAAGTAGTCAACACATGTTACAGGTGCTGTAACCTCAAAAACCTACCTTGACTATATTTATGTAATGCTTCTGTTTATCAAAAAGAATATTGCTTAATTATTCACACCACATTTTGTTCTACTGTTCCGGTGCTCCATGTCAGCTTGCCGTGGTCTTAATCATACATTTGTATAGTGACAACACTTTGTTTTCTCCGACAGGCCTGAGTCGGACGGCTCTTCCATTTGGTTTGATGCGTCGCGAGTTAGCCTGTGAAGGATACCCAATCGAGTTGAGGTGCCCGGGCAGTGACGTTATCATGGTGGAAAACGCAAACTATGGACGGACGGATGACAAAATCTGCGATGCTGACCCCTTTCAAATGGAGAATGTACAGTGCTATTTGCCTGACGCTTTCAAGATAATGTCGCAGAGGTGGGTGTTTTTCCTTCGTATACACATACAGTATGAGGATTGTTTTATATTATTGACACTTCAGACCACTATTGACTAGAGAGGCGGTGCATTAGGGAAGGGGATTTGTTAACAAAGAATTAATGCAGTAAAGGGGTGTCATTGCGCAAATAATCAGGCAATCACAGAGATGCGTGTATTAAATGCGGAGGGCTGGTGCAAATGTACCCAGATGATGAGCCCAAGCACTGCCTAACCGCTTGTGATTGGCTGATTGCGAATGAATATCTGAAGCTGATAGGTGCTTTGCTTGCTGCATCTGCATACACAGTGGCTCTAGCATTACCTAACCACTTTTGATTGGCTGATTGCGAATGAAGCTCTGAAGCTGATAGATGCTTTGCTTGCTGCATCTGCATATGCAGTTGTGCTAGAATGTTTTTGAACCCTTTACAAGTGTCAGAATTTTTGCATAAAAAATAAGATATAAAGTAAAGCTAATAAGTCAGATAACAGATTAAATCATATCATTTTCTATTAGTTTATTGCTCAAAATGATCCAGCATTAAATTCCTTTGTCAGAAAAATTATGAACAACAGTTATTGGTGTCATCCAGGTGAAGACTTGAACGCATTTAAGGTCACATTCATGCAGAAATTCAGAAAACGAAGGTGTTTACATAATTGTAACACCTCTGTATTATGTTTTTGTGTGGGAACACACAAGATGTACCTGCTGTATCAGAGGTTATTTTTAAGCTCCAATGAAAATAGCAAGCGCAACTTTGCAAGAAAAATAAATGGTTTTAAACATGGGTGTAATTGTAGGTGAATTTTCCCTTATAAAATTTTGTTGCATTTTCTCTGTACCTGTGCATCCCATCTAACTGTCTCGCAATCAGCGGGACAGTCCTGTCCTTCTAGGACTGTCCCGCTGACCCACCCGTGGGCCCCAGATTCTCACGGAAAAGGGGGGGGGGCAGTTGGGGGGAACACACACCGCTGCTCTGTAAGTAGCAGGTGAATAGGCATATGTTTATTCACAGTGCAGGGAGAGCATGGGTGAATGTGGCTCCGCCCAATTTTATCACCATGGGTCCCGATCCACTAGCCATCAATGTTGGGAGGTATGTACCAGTGTGTACACCTCAGCATATGGGAGAAAATACTGGGGTTCCATGTAGCTATTTTATACTGTAAATTACTTCAAATTTAACATAATTCCTTGACTTTTATTACTTGGCTATAATCATTCATTCTATTTCTGTAGGATGCTGATAATTGTAGATGTCTGTATTGAGTGTAGCAGGTGGTTGTGGCTTGCCGGCCTCTCTATACCTTAGATGCAGACCAGTTAAATCAGGGGTGGGGAACCTTTTTTCTACCGAGGGCCATTTGGATATTTATAAAATCCTTCGGGGGCCATACAAAAATTCTCAACTTAAAAAATTACCCTGCCCCCCAGTAGGTCTGCCCCTTAGAGGTACTGTGCCAAAAAAATGATGTGGCCAATTAAAATGGGACGTGATACACATATGCTCCCAATAATGCAGTGCCAGATCCACAATTGCCCCCACAGTGCCAGATTCACAATTGCCCCCACAGTGACAGGTATACAAATGCCCCCACAGTGCCAGATCCACAAATGCCCCCACAGTGCCAAATCCACAAATTCCCCCACAGTGCCAGGTATACAAATGCCCCCACAGTGCCAGATCCACAAATGCCCCCCACAGTGCCAGGTATTCAAATGCCCCCCACAGTGCCAGGTATACAAATGCCCCCACGGTGCCAAATCCACAAACACCCCCACAGTGCCAGATATACAAATGCCCCCACAGTGCCAGCTATACAAATGCCCCCACAGTGCCAGATCCACAAATGCCCCCACAGTGCCCCACCCCCCCACCCCACTGTGCTGCTTACCGCTGCTGCTGCTTGCTGCTCCATCCGGCGGCGTTTCGCGGGTGTCAGGACAGGGAGGAGAGCGCGGCTATGTCGGGCGGCGGCGTGTAGGACTTCAAACCAGCCGCCGGTTCGAGAGCCAATCAGAGCTCGCGGACTGGCAGCGGCGGCTCCTGATTGGCGGCCGGTCCGTGAGCTCTGATTGGCTCACGAACCGGCGGCTGGTTTGAAGTCCTACACTCCGCCGCCCGACATAGCCGCGCTCTCCTCCCTGTCCTGACAGCTGAGACACGCTGCCGCCGGACTGAGCGGCGGCGTGTCTCACTGACACAAGTGGGTGGGCCGGAGTAAACGGCTTTGCGGGCCGTATACGGCCTGCGGGTCGGAGGTTCCCCACCCATGTGTTAATGGAAAGACATTTTTTATGTGTTTTTACCAGATGTGCCAAGTTTTGAAAAAGCATTTCAGGAAGACTGTGAAAGTGACACCTAGAAGCGCGGACATGTACTGCTACATCTGAGAGGCGTGTCATAAACATGACTTATATACAAATGTAAATGAGCCCCAAAGCAGTTAGTAAGATCTACTTGTTATTGAAAAGTTTTTTCAATCCATGTTTTAGAATTTAAAAATTCCAGTTTAGGAATTTATACGTTGTATGAAAATAAAACAAAACCACACAACATATCTTTATGATTGAAACACTGGCGGTGATTCAGTAAGGATCGCTGATACGATCCGTACTACATTTACCCCAATGGTGAGAACTCTGCATGTGCAGAACAAGTCCTGCGATCTCAGGGCCTAATTCAGCATGGAACACAGGTACAATGGCATTCTCACGCTGAAGCCCTGTGAAGTGTGCGCACGTGCAGCAGCCACACTGCACAGTCACACACAGTGAGATGCGAAACCGTCTTACTTGTGCAAACGCCTCTGCCTGATTGACAGACAGAGGCGTTCGCCGGGCGGGAGGGGGCTTCATTGCCACAGCATTGGGGGGGTGTGGTCTGGACAACGCAGGCGTGTCCGTACCGTTTGCGAGGTGAGCAGCGGCAGCTGCATGACATCACACACAGCCGCTGTGACCCGGAACATGGCGGGTAGCCGCCTGCCTTTGCAGTTAGGCTGTGTAGGCAGAGGGCTACCCTAAACTTGTGAAAGCATTGCCGCCATGTGATCCTTTCGCATTTTTGCAGGGGGCAGGTCTCGGCATGCGTGGCAGACTTGCCCTGTGCTGGGAGTCTCCCGGCATGGCAGTGTAACGGATCGTAGATGTGCCATCTATGATCCATGCTGAATTAGGCCGTCCGTTTCCTTGGCCTCGCAAGCCACTCTGCGATGGCAAGGCTGAGAAAGCTTAAGGCCCCCACACACGGCACGATATAGCTGCCAATCCGACGAATTGGAACAATATAGCAGCTATATCATTCCGTGTGTGGGCATGATGTCGTCCATTGCGCGCACCCGTGGGGTTGTCCGCCCACACCGCTGATCTTTCTGCATGTTCAAATGATCAGCGATGTGGGCGGAAAATCCCATGCAGCGCTATACAGAGGAGGGCTGGTGTAGCGGGCGGTCGGGCACCAGATCACCCCATCAGCGCCCATCACTCATCGCAGGGGCATACACACTGATCGCTTTTCCCCCCTGCCCAGCGATGTCAGCATGGGGTAAACGGCTTTCCATAACAGGACGCTATGGAAAGCCGCTCACACCGACGTTCATTTGCTGGTGATACCAGTAGATGAACAGCGGCCGCCACCGATGAAGCGGGAGAACGCATCAGCGCCCATCGCTCATTGCTGGGGCATTCACACTGGGTGGCTTTGAGCTGGAAGCAGCTCAACACACCAAAAGTGACCTGCTTTCAGCTCAAAATCGCCCAGTGTGTATAGACCTTTACTCTTCAGGGAGTCAGGGAGATTGCTACTACAGGGAGTCTCCCTGATAATCAGGTGTAGATGGCGAGTATTGTTTTTACTATGGCAATTTCATGTCATCTACAATTTTCCATGGCGCACCTCGAGCACTGCTCTATTGGTACATTGTATGACTGATGTATTATTGTACAATAATACGTTCTCACAAATTGCTGCTGTGTACGGTTATTTAATAAGAAATTATACAATTGACTAGAATGACTTGACATTGGGAATGCGCATGTAATTCGCCTGAATTGTAACCACAACCCCACTCCACCTCAGCTGCTGATTGGCCGGTGGTTGGGTAGGGTTGGGCAAAGGCTTTGTCAGCTGCTGAGTATGTTTGGGGTCAGGAGCTAGGGAATATCCCCTTACATGTCAAGCAATTGTATACACGCAGTTACCCTTAAACTGTAATTTTACCTTTTATAGAAGTGTAGAAAATATCCTTACAGCACTCGCCTTTAGGGAGTATTATTAGTGGAGTTATCAGTAGGGTATCATAGTTGCTAATTATCCCTAATTAAGAAGATGTGTCACTGAAATGTTCCTATTTTTTCAGTATAGACAACTACACAATACCATTCCTACTTTTTTTCTGCATCAGGTTGGATGTCGTTCTAACTATATCATATTTGCCTACTGTTCTGGACATCCCACCGGGGATCCCAGAGTTGGGGTCCAGGGGGCAACTGTGGAGGGTGCACCATCATGATTCACAACTTAGCTAAAGCTGGATACACACATTGCAATATGCACCCGATATATCGTCCGATCCGGCAGATCGGCCGATATATCATTCACATCGTCCAGTGTGTATTACCTATATCGTTACCGATGCACACTCCCACGGGTCGTTAACGATGTACAATATCTCGATATCGTTCAGTGTGTATGAACGATATCGTTTGCGGGGGGAGAGGGGGGGATCTTGCATGATGTCACATCTGATGTGACATCGGCAAGTGTGTACCCAGCCTAAAACTTGGAAGAGTGGGCAGATGTTCTTTAAAAGTTAATAATGATTGAGCAGGAGTGTTCAAATAAACCTGAGATACCAGAGATTGTAGTGCTCCATCGTGTGCCCTAACAGTGCCGCTAATAACCACCTGTGTGTATATACAGACTCCGCAGTAAAAGTGTCCCAGGAAGATCTGTATATCTGTGATGTTATGGGACATGTAGGTTTGGCATTGACGCTGTCCTGTGGGTGAAAGCAACATCTGTCCTTGTACACTGCAGCGCTGTAGCTCCGTATTGGTGTGCTGAGCTGCAGGTCAGTGTAAAGTAACGTGCTCTGAAAGTCTCTGCACTAAACATACATAGGGTATAATGATCGTGTCTGGGAGAAGGTAGCAATGTGATACTCTGCAGGGTATATGAGAAGTAATGCTCTGCATGGATGCGTTAGATGGCTGTGAGAGAGGTGATAGCCCCACACATCCATCGAGTGATATTACAGCTAATGTCTTCTGTAGATCTCTGGCACACTTGGGGTTAAATGATGTACTATTTTGCATGGCTCCGGCATCGGAAAATGATGAGCCTCTGCGACATGCGGGTGGTTAGGGATTGGTATTCTGTATGGGTCACAAGCAAAAATAGCTTGTTGATGTGATGTTCTACAGATGTTTTGAAGGAGAGAGGGCATGGTATGATGCTCTGCAGTTCAGTTATAAGGAAAGGGATGCTGTTGTAATGCTCTGCAGACTTGTACTTGTACTGAGTCTTTTTGTCAGCAGCATGGAATATAACACAATGCTCTGCATGTCGCTGAAAGTGAAAGATGGGATGAAGGGGGTAATTCTGAGTTGATCGCAGCAGGAAAATTTTTAGCAGTTGGGCAAAACCATGTGCACTGCAGGGGGGGCAGATATAACATGTGCAGAGAGAGTTAGATTTGGGTGGGGTGTGTTCAATCTGCAATCTAACTTGCAGTGTAAAAATAAAGCAGACAGTATTTACCCTGCACAGAAACAAAATAACCCACCCAAATCTAACTCTCCATGCACATGTTATATTTGCCTCCCCTGCAGTGCACATGGTTTTGCCCAACTGCTAAAAAATTTCCTGCTGCGATCAACTTGGAATTACCCCCGAAATGTTCTGCCTGTTTCTGAAAGGGAAGCAGCTGGTGGTGCAATGCTCTGCATGTCTCTGAACGTAAAGGGGGTGGTAGTGCAATGCTCTGCATGTCTCTGAAAGTGAAGAGGTAGGGTCCAGTGCTTTTTAAGTCTATAAAAGTGAAGGAGCTGGTGGTGCAATGCTCTGCATCTCTCTGAAAGATAAGGTAGGGTGACCATATTATCCCTTTTACCTGGGACGCTCATGGATTACACAGGTTCTATGGCTGGCTGACTTCAAACCTACATTTCAGCTGGTTTTAATCAGCCACAGAACCTGTGTAATCCATGAGCGTCCCAGGTAAACGGGATAATATGGTCTCCCCAGATAAGGACCGTAGCACAATGCCCTGTAAATCGGTGAAAATGAAGCTGCTGGAGGTACAATGCTCCGCATGTCTCTGTAAGGGGCTGTTGGTACATTGCTCTATAGACCAGCTGTAGTGAGATAACAAGCAGGCAGTGAAGGGGTTAGCAGGAGCATGATGCCCTCCAGATCTGTAATATTCTCCTGACACTGCTACTTAATGACACCTGATCTCAGCTGATGCAACTACTGCGGCCCCCCTGACAGGCAACCATTCTGTACACAGACATACACACGCATTCTGATACACCAACACTGCACTCACACAAGACGCACACACAGCAGCATCTAGACCAGAGGATAGCATCCATTGACTCTCCATGCTGTGGCTGACAGGCCATGCTGGAAATTGTAGTTCCTCTGCGGATGAATCTGCTGGTAGAATAGGCCTGGTCCAAGCTCTTCTGTCCTGTTCCTTGGTTACTCCCAGCACAGGCATGCGGGATGCTGGAAATGTGATGTCCTGACCTTCATTCAGGCCCATACAATGTGTTTACATCAAGTGTGGCGAAGGAAAGGTCTCTGCTAGAATGCAAAGAACACAACATAACAGAGGCCTTGTTGTACTAACATGTTTCCAGGTGGTGAGGTGTATAGCTGGGGCACAGACAGGGCAGAGGCCTGGCCCGGCAGATAGAGATTCCTCAGAAACAGAACGTTTTATGTTGTAGGAACAGTTTTACTCTCATTAGTCTAAACAACAGAAGCCATATATTTAGGTGCCTTTCTCAGCGCGTCAGAGCTCCTGTTGTATTCATTACTCATTAACCATGGATGAGCAGGAGATGAAGTGGGTGGGATGGGTGGGATCGGAGCATCCATCTTTTCTCTGACGTCCTAGTGGATGCTGGGGACTCCGTAAGGACCATGGGGAATAGACGGGCTCCGCAGGAGACTGGGCACTCTATAAGAAAGATTTAGTACTATCTGGTGTGCACTGGCTCCTCCCTCTATGCCCCTCCTCCAGACCTCAGTTAGATTTCTGTGCCCGGCCGAGCTGGATGCACACTAGGGGCTCTCCTGAGCTCCTAGAAAGAAAGTATATGTTAGGTTTTTTATTTTACAGTGAGACCTGCTGGCAACAGGCTCACTGCAACGAGGGACTAAGGGGAGAAGAAGCGAACCTACCTGCTTGCAGCTAGCTTGGGCTTCTTAGGCTACTGGACACCATTAGCTCCAGAGGGATCGACCGCAGGACCCGTCCTTGGTGTTCGTTCCCGGAGCCGCGCCGCCGTCCCCCTTACAGAGCCAGAAGCAAGAAGATGGTCCGGAAAATCGTCGGCAGAAGACTTCGGTCTTCACCAAGGTAGCGCACAGCACTGCAGCTGTGCGCCATTGCTCCTCATACACACTTCACACTCCGGTCACTGAGGGTGCAGGGCGCTGGGGGGGGGGGCGCCCTGAGCAGCAATAAAAACACCTTGGCTGGCAAAATAACCACAATATATAGCCCCAGAGGCTATATATGTGGTAATTACCCCTGCCAGAATACAGAAAAAAGCGGGAGAAAAGTCAGCCGAAAAAGGGGCGGAGCCATCTCCCTCAGCACACTGGCGCCATTTCTCCCTCACAGTTCCGCTGGAAGGAAGCTCCCTGACTCTCCCCTGCAGTCTACACTACAGAAAGGGTAAAAAAGAGAGGGGGGGCACTAAATTTAGGCGCAGTATAACTTATAGCAGCTATAAGGGGACATAATTCAGTTAGTCCCTGCATTATATAGCGCTCTGGTGTGTGCTGGCATACTCTCTCTCTGTCTCCCCAAAGGGCTTTTGTGGGGTCCTGTCTCCTTTAAGAGTGTGTGTGCGGTGTGTCGGTACGGCTGTGTCGACATGTTTGATGAGGAGGCTTATGTGGAGGCGGAGCAGATGCCTATAAATGTGATGTCACCCCCTGCGGGGCAGACACCTGAGTGGATGGATTTATGGAAGGAATTACGTGCACGTGTCGACTCCTTACATAAAAAATTTGACGACATGCCAAATGCGGGACAGCCGGCTTCTCAGCTCGTGCCTGCCCAGACACTTCAAAGGCCATCAGGGGCTCTGAAACGCCCACTACCTCAGATGGCAGACACAGATGTCGACACGGATACTGATACCAGTGTCGACGACGATGAGTCAAATTTAATGTCCACTAGGGCCATTCGTTGCATGATTGAGGCAATGAAAGAGGTATTACACATTTCTGATATAAACCCAGGTACCTCAAAAAAGGGTATTATGTTTGGGGAGAAAAAACTACCAATAGTTTTTCCCCCATCTGAAGAATTAAATGAAGTGTGTGAAGAAGCGTGGGCTTTCCCCGATAAAAAATTGGTGATTTCAAAAAAATTACTAATGGCGTTCCCTTTCTCGCCAGAGGATAGGTCACGTTGGGAAACGCCCCCTAGGGTGGATAAAGCGCTCACACGTTTGTCTAAAAAGGTGGCACTACCGTCTCCGGATACGGCCGCCCTAAAGGAACCTGCTGATAGAAAGCAGGAGGCTATCCTAAAGTCTATATATACACACACTGGTGTTATACTGAGACCAGCTATTGCTTCAGCGTGGATGTGCAGTGCTGCTGCTGCTTGGTCAGATTCCCTGTCGGAAAATATTGACACCCTAGACAGGGACACTATATTGCTAACCGTAGAGCATATAAAAGACTCAGTCTTGTACATGAGAGATGCACAGAGGGAGATCTGCCGGCTGGCATCTAGAATAAGTGCTTTGTCCATTTCTGCTAGGAGAGGCTTATGGACTCGGCAGTGGACAGGGGATGCAGATTCTAAAAGGCACATGGAAGTTTTGCCTTATAAGGGTGAGGAGTTATTCGGGGATGGTCTCTCAGACCTTGTTTCCACAGCAACAGCTGGGAAGTCAGCATTTTTGCCCCATGTCCCCTCACAGCCTAAGAAAGCGCCGTATTATCAGGTACAGTCCTTTCGACCCCAGAAAAACAGGCGGGGAAAAGGCGGGTCCTTTCTGTCTAGAGGCAGAGGAAGGGGAAAAAAGCTGCAACACACAGCAGGTTCCCAGGAACAAAAGTCCTCCCCCGCTTCTTCCAAATCCGCCGCATGACGGTGGGGCTCCACAGGCGGAGCCAGGTACGGTGGGGGGCCGCCTCAAAAATTTCAGCGATCAGTGGGTTCGCTCACGGGTGGATCCCTGGATCCTTCAAGTAGTATCTCAGGGGTACAAGCTGGAATTCGAGGCGCCTCCCCCCCGCCGTTTCCTCAAATCGGCCTTACCGACAACTCCCTCGGGCAGGGAGGCTGTACTAGAGGCAATTCACAAGCTGTATTCCCAGCAGGTGTTAGTCAAGGTACCCCTACTTCAACAAGGACGGGGTTACTATTCCACACTGTTTGTGGTACCGAAACCGGACGGTTCGGTGAGACCCATTTTAAATTTGAAATCCTTGAACACATACATAAAAAGATTCAAGTTCAAGATGGAATCGCTCAGGGCGGTTATTGCAAGCCTGGACGAGGGGGATTACATGGTATCCCTGGACATCAAGGATGCTTACCTGCATGTCCCAATTTACCTTCCTCACCAGGAGTACCTCAGATTTGTGGTACAGGATTGCCATTACCAATTCCAGACACTACCGTTTGGACTGTCCACGGCACCGAGGGTGTTTACCAAGGTAATGGCAGAAATGATGATACTCCTTCGAAAAAAGGGAGTTTTAATTATCCCGTACTTGGACGATCTCCTAATAAAGGCGAGGTCCAGGGAGCAGTTACTGGTCGGAGTAGCACTATCTCGGGAAGTGCTACAACAGCATGGCTGGATTCTGAACATTCCAAAGTCACAACTGGTTCCTTCCACACGCTTAATGTTCCTGGGGATGATTCTGGACACAGAACAGAAAACAGTGTTTCTCCCGCAGGAGAAAGCCAAGGAGCTGTCATCTCTAGTCAGAGACCTCCTAAAACCAAAACAGGTATCGGTGCATCACTGCACACGAGTCCTGGGAAAAATGGTGGCTTCATACGAAGCAATTCCATTCGGCAGGTTCCATGCAAGGACCTTCCAGTGGGACCTCTTGGACAAGTGGTCGGGATCGCATCTTCAGATGCATCAACTGATAACCCTGTCTCCAAGGACCAGGGTGTCTCTACTGTGGTGGTTGCAGAGTGCTCATCTTCTAGAGGGCCGCAGATTCGGCATACAGGACTGGGTCCTGGTGGGGCGCAGTCGCACAGGGAAGAAATTTCCAGGGACTTTGGTCAAGTCAGGAGTCGTCCCTACACATAAATATTCTGGAACTGAGGGCCATTTACAATGCCCTAAGTCAGGCAAGGCCCCTGCTTCAAAACCAGCCGGTTCTGATCCAATCAGACAACATCACGGCAGTCGCCCATGTAAACCGACAGGGCGGCACAAGAAGCAGGATGGCGATGGCAGAAGCCACAAGGATTCTCCGATGGGCGGAAAATCACGTACTAGCACTGTCAGCAGTGTTCATTCCGGGAGTGGACAACTGGGAAGCAGACTTCCTCAGCAGACACGACCTACACCCGGGAGAGTGGGGACTTCATCCAGAAGTCTTCCTACTGTTGATAAACCGTTGGGAAAGGCCACAGGTGGACATGATGGCGTCCCGCCTCAACAAAAAGCTAAAGAGATATTGCGCCAGGTCAAGGGACCCTCAGGCGATAGCTGTGGACGCTCTAGTGACACCGTGGGTGTACCAGTCGGTTTATGTGTTCCCTCCTCTGCCTCTCATACCAAAGGTACTGAGAATAATAAGAAGGCGAGGAGTAAGAACGATACTCGTGGTTCCGGATGGGCCAAGAAGAGCTTGGTACCCAGAACTTCAAGAAATGTTATCAGAGGACCCATGGCCTCTACCGCTCAGACAGGATCTGCTACAGCAGGGGCCCTGTCTGTTCCAAGACTTACCGCGGCTGCGTTTGACGGCATGGCGGTTGAATTCCGGATCCTAAAGGAAAAGGGCATTCCGGAGGAAGTCATTCCTACGCTGATAAAAGCCAGGAAAGAAGTAACCGCAAACCATTATCACCGCATTTGGCGAAAATATGTTGCGTGGTGTGAGGCCAGGAAGGCCCCTACAGAGGAATTTCAGCTGGGTCGTTTTCTGCACTTCCTACAGTCGGGAGTGACTATGGGCCTAAAATTGGGTTCCATTAAGGTCCAGATTTCGGCTCTGTCGATTTTCTTCCAGAAAGAACTGGCTTCACTGCCTGAAGTTCAGACTTTTGTAAAGGGAGTGCTTCATATTCAGCCCCCTTTTGTGCCCCCTGTGGCACCTTGGGATCTCAATGTGGTGTTGAGTTTCCTAAAATAACATTGGTTTGAACCACTTAAAACTGTGGATCTGAAATATCTCACGTGGAAAGTGGTCATGTTATTGGCCTTGGCTTCGGCCAGGCGTGTGTCAGAATTGGCGGCTTTGTCATGTAAAAGCCCTTATCTGATTTTCCATATGGATAGGGCAGAATTGAGGACTCGTCCCCAGTTTCTCCCTAAGGTGGTATCAGCTTTTCACTTGAACCAACCTATTGTGGTGCCTGCGGCTACTAGGGACTTGGAGGATTCCAAGTTACTGGACGTAGTCAGGGCCTTGAAAATTTATGTTTCCAGGACGGCTGGAGTCAGGAAAACTGACTTGCTTTTTATCCTGTATGCACCCAACAAGATAGGTGCTCCTGCTTCTAAGCAGACTATTGCTCGCTGGATTTGTAGCACAATTCAGCTAGCGCATTCTGCGGCTGGATTGCCGCATCCTAAATCTGTGAAAGCCCATTCCACGAGGAAGGTGGGCTTATCTTGGGCGGCTGCCCGAGGGGTCTCGGCTTTACAACTTTGCCGAGCTGCAACTTGGTCAGGGGCAAACACGTTTGCTAAATTCTACAAATTTGATACCCTGGCTGAGGAGGACCTTGAGTTCTCTCATTCGGTGCTGCAGAGTCATCCGCACTCTCCCGCCCGTTTGGGAGCTTTGGTATAATCCCCATGGTCCTTACGGAGTCCCCAGCATCCACTAGGACGTCAGAGAAAATAAGATTTTACTCACCGGTAAATCTATTTCTCGTAGTCCGTAGTGGATGCTGGGCGGCCATCCCAAGTGCGGATTGTCTGCAATACTTGTATATAGTTATTGCCTAACTAAAGGGTTATTGTTGAGCCATCTGTTGAGAGGCTCAGTTATATTTCATACTGTTAACTGGGTATAGTATCACGAGTTATACGGTGTGATTGGTGTGGCTGGTATGAGTCTTACCCGGGATTCAAAATCCTTCCTTATTGTGTCAGCTCTTCCGGGCACAGTATCCTAACTGAGGTCTGGAGGAGGGGCATAGAGGGAGGAGCCAGTGCACACCAGATAGTACTAAATCTTTCTTATAGAGTGCCCAGTCTCCTGCGGAGCCCGTCTATTCCCCATGGTCCTTACGGAGTCCCCAGCATCCACTACGGACTACGAGAAATAGATTTACCGGTGAGTAAAATCTTATTTTTCGTGTCCAGTCAAACCTAAAGCAAACTTTCCTATATTCCCACATCCCAGGAAAGCGGGCCACCAGATACTGCAGCTCTGTCATTGTTCTATGTATTTACATGACAGTACCACCCACTGTCAGAGAAGTCATCATG
Source organism: Pseudophryne corroboree (assembly GCF_028390025.1). Classification (NCBI taxonomy): domain Eukaryota; kingdom Metazoa; phylum Chordata; class Amphibia; order Anura; family Myobatrachidae; genus Pseudophryne; species Pseudophryne corroboree. Next base: position 112,905,412 of record NC_086449.1, on the reverse strand, counting down.
GTCTTCCCCACAAGGTCAGATATAGTAGGACAGTCATGGACAACCTGATTATATATTTGAAGGTATAATGTATAATGTGCAACGTTATAACAAATAATGTAACACATTAAAGCATACTTGCCTACTTTAGATTTCTCCTACGTCATAGAGGATGCTGGGGACTCCGTAAGGACCATGGGGTATAGACGGGATCCGCAGGAGACATGTGCACACTATAAGACTTTGAATGGGTGTGAACTGGCTCCTCCCTCTATGCCCCTCCTCCAGACCTCAGTTAGACTTTGTGCCCAGAGGTGACTGGACACACACTAGGGGAGCTCTACTGAGTTTCTCTGGAAGACTTTATGTTAGGTTTTTTATTTTCAGGAAGACCTGCTGGCTACAGGCTCCCTGCATCGTGGGACTGAGGGGAGAGAAGTCAGATCTACTTCTTCTTAGTTAAGGGCTCTGCTTCTTAGGCTACTGGACACCATTAGCTCCAGAGGGTTCGATCACTTGGTTCGCCTAGCTGCTTGTTTCCAGAGCCGCCCCGTCACCCCCCTCACAGAAGCCAGAAGAAAGAAGCCGGGTGAGTATTAGAAGAACAGAAGACTTCAGTGACGGCAGAAGACTTCAGTAACGGAGGTAACCGCAACGGTAGCGCTGCGCTCCAGGCTCCCACACACCAACGGCACTCACAGGGTGCAGGGCGCTGGGGGGGAGCGCCCTGGGCAGCATGTTACTGAGGATCTTTTTGTTACAAGGGCAAGCATACTCGGGGCCCGGACACCCTGTACGATACCCACGCCATACAGCAGCGGTAGCGCTGCGCGCCATTGCTCCCGCACACGCCAGCGGTTACTTGGGTGCAGGGCGCAGGGGGGGGCGCCATGGACAGCAATATATATGTTTTTTTGTGAATGTATATAGTGAATAGACACTATATACGGTCCCCTGCCTGCATATTACACTTTATTATAATGGGGCTGAAGCGCGCCGAAAAGGGACGGGGCTTAGCCCTCACAGCAGTGTTCAGCGCCATTTTTCTCTCTGTCCCCGCCAAAAAGGTGATACAGTACAAGCGAGGGGGGGGGGGGCACAGAGTTTTTAGTGGTATATTGAGGTATATATAACACTGTTTGTTTAGAAATGGCCATATAATCATTGTTGTGCATATTTCTGTGTGAGTTCCCTGTCGGTTATACCCACTATAGTCCACATGTGTCTACATGCGTGAGTGCTCTGTCACAAACCGCTATGGGGTCACTGTCGGCATCGCCGACGCCTGTTGGTACTTGATAAAGTCACCGGGTCGGTAGTTGTATGCTTGTCAAAGGTACACACTGTATGGGAGACATAGTAGTATGTGGGTGACCCTGTCGGCACCAACTGTTATTACTGGGTGTAAATTAACATGATGTAACTGCCTTATGCCTGTATATATGTATATTATATGTATATGTATGGTTTGGTTCCATGGGCCTGTAGCTCGAACAGGGACATGGTAGTATATGTGGGGGAGTGTTATTAAAATGATTTATGTATACTCCCCTCGGACCCCTCAGGGTCGCAAGAATGTTATTTTGCCTGGTTACTACTCCCTGCTGTCGACGAATACTAGTTTTTTTGTCGACCATAAGGTTTCCTGTTAGATCCACAATTGGGGCATTTCAGTACATGGTCATACACGTTCAGAACACATTAATGTCACTAGGGACCAGATGGTTCCGGGCGATCTACTTATATGTATGTTTTATATATATATATATATATATATATATGTATATCTATCCGGTAAGTCCACACTCACTGCTGCAGTTCATAACATGGGCGGTGCTCCGTAAAGGGCTCTCAAGAAGTCCAAAACATATCCAAAAAGAGTACAGGCACTCACCACTTCCTTGATGATGAAAAATTGATTACAACTCACAGGTGTATCTCACATAGAGACAGTCAACAGCATGTCAGCAAAAGATGTCGACGTTTCGGCTCCATCTGAGCCTTTTTCAAGACAGATACGATCACATCAGGTTCACACATGGGCTGCTGGGTGTGAACCTGATGTGATCGTATCTGTCTTGAAAAAGGCGCAGATGGAGCCGAAACGTCGACATCTTTTGCTGACATGCTGTTGACTGTCTCTATGTGAGATACACCTGTGAGTTGTAATCAATTTTTCATCATCAAGGAAGTGGTGAGTGCCTGTACTCTTTTTGTGTATATATATATATATATATGAAATATGTGTGTTTTTGAATATTACATTATGTATATTCATATTATGATTTATAATAAAGGTGTTCATTCTCATGTGCTGGTCGCTCTGTTGATAAAGCTCTAGGTCGGCCGTGACGAGTTGGCGTCAGATCCTCACAAAGAGTCCGAATGTTTATTCTTTTCCCGACGTGGATAGAATACTGTGAAAGTCAACTCCTGGTCGACACGGTGCCCTGTCTCAAAGGATCATACACAGGAAGCTAAGTGATATTTTATTTCTATACTTTAGAGTTAATTGCATTACCTGCATGTGGGGGAGTGTTTATATTCGGAAACGCATCCGATAGATTTACCCTAAAGAGAGAGGGGAGGTTTCTTATGTTGATTCTTTTCTATAACATTGCGGCAGGCTGCCGTGCAACGGCAGGAGGTGGCCGGGGGAATGCTGAGGCTGACTCCGAGAGATTCTAGAGTTTCTTCCTGGGACGGTACACAGCTGTTTGGGGATGCCTCAGTTCAGTCATTCTCGGCGGATACCACTGGTAAATCTAACTTCGTGAGTTAGACTACTTCACAACGGTTGGTGACGCATTCTGTTGTGGGATGCAGTCATTTTATCCGGTTCGATACAGTTCTTTTTTTTTTTTCTCTTTCGGTGCCGATAGTGGAAGGTGAAAAGGTAAGAATTCTGCAGCCTTGTTAGGTTCGCAGAAGCGGATGTCGTTTTCAGTTTCTACCACATCCATCGCATGTCGCTGGGTCTATCTGGCTGAAGTCCACTCCGGTGGAAACTCGTCTACTACTTTTCAGTCTGTCCGGGAATGGACTTAGGACCTGTGAGTTACTTATAGAATCCAAAGGGGACATTCTGGCATTTACAGATGTTTCCCTCACTGAGTTTCAAATAGATCTTGCCGTTTCCCCTCTGGAAGGGGAGGTAGTACGCGACGCCATACCAGAGTTGCGTCAGGTTTAGGGCATTGTTTCTGCTGTCCCTATTTTAAAAAAGAAAAAAAGAAAAACAATGATTTCTCCTTACGAAATTGAACTACAGGATGGTATCTCTCATACCGGGGAGCTCCAGCACGTAAAGGTAGAAAGAGGTTTAAATGCGTTTTTCTCTGCATTCAGCTTACCTGGGTTGATATCCAGGATTGTCTTTGCCATTTCACCGGAGTGATGGCAGTAGGATGGTATTCTTTCAATAGTAAGAGCCATCGTTATTCTGTACTGGGACACTCTCCTAATTAAGGCGAGGTCAAGACACAAGTGGTGCAAATCGTTGTTTTCTCTCTGACTGTTCTTCAACACAAGGGAAGCCTGTTATTCCCAACGACGCAGATGTCGGAGGTGGGTATCAGAGTAGATACGGAACGGTTGAAGTTCTGTGTGTTCCTGTGGAAAGAGGTCTGAGGATCCGGAGTTGGATCAGATTTGCAGTGACAATCCATCTATATGTTCTGTTGATGAAGAAGATGGGTGCGGCCTAGAAGGCCTTTTTTCGGTGAGCTGGTCAAATGCCAGAGTGGTTTTCACGGGGCCGGTTGGAAATATGGCCCGGGTCTCACCTGCACATGCGCCGGAATATAATCCTAATAGCCAGGATATCGCTCCTGTGGTGCCGGCTCTTTTCTCACCTCCTAGAGCAGTGATTTTCAACCTTTTTTTACTCGCGGCACACCAAACAATATTTTTAAATTGCCAAGGCACACCATCAGTTCCCAACAGAAAAAAAACACACATTGGCCCTAAAAGTAAAAAACAAATCCACACATACATTGGTCTACACAGAAAAAACAATCACATTGCTCCCCACTTAAATCCTATTGCTCCCCACATGAATTATTCACATTGTTCCCCCCATAAATCCTATTGTTCCCCACAGGAGAAATAAAATAACAAATATTAGCCCCTACCGGTCAGCTGTCCTCCCTGTCTCTCAGTGGCGGGGGTTGTTCATAGTGGAGTGCTGTGAATACTGAGCAGGGGGCAGTCAGGCAGGTGTGGATTGGGTGGGCAAGGAAAGCCGTGTATTCAGGCGGGAACTTGAAGATGTGTATGCAGGCGGTGGGCTGGCTGGGTGGTGTGTCGCGGCGGCCGCGACCTATGATACCACACCGCCGCGTCACCAAGGCATAGGTCATGGCCGGAGCATGACTGATCCTCTAAGAAGAGCCTGGGCCAACAGTTCACTCTGAAGTTGCAGGAAGCTGCTCTGGCTCCGTGGCACACCTTGCAACTGGTCGCGGCACACTAGTGTGCCACGGCACACTGGTTGAAAAAGCCTGTCCTAGAGGGACGAAGGTTCGGAATCCAGGATGAGATCCTGGTGTCCATGCATGCAGATTTCCGAGACTGGTGAACAGTCCTTGCAAGGGAAGTATTTCCAGAGGAAAAGGTCAAGTTGGGAAGCTTGTCTACGATAGGTTTTCTTGAATTAAGAGCTATTTTCAATGAACATATGCTTCGTGATCTGCCCGTGTTAATTCCGTCTGACGATTTGACAGCAGTGGTGTAAGTAAGCCGCTAGGGCGGAGCAAGGAGCAGAGCGGCAATGGCAGAAGACAGAAAAGGTTTTCCACTGGGTGAAAAGACTGGTAAACGCTATATTAGCAGCCCTCGTTCCGGATGTGAACGACGGAAAAATAGATTCCTCTGCAGACGCGATCTCCATCCGGGAGAAATACAGTCGTCATCGAGAAGTTTTCACTGAAGTGACAAGTCTTTGAGGAGTGCCTCTAGGCGGCATGCTGGCGTTTCGCCGCAACGAGAGATCAGGGATATTGTTCCGAGTCGAGGGACACTCAAGCTATAGCAGTGGACGTCCTCGGGACACCTTGGGTGTTTTCAGTCGGTTTATGTGTCCCCTCCGTTTCACTCTTCGCAAGGTGATAAACATAAGAAAAGCAAAGGTTCAGGCGATCCTCATTGTTCCGGTCTAACCAAGGAGGGCTTGGTATCCAGTTCTTCAAGATTTACTCATAGAAGACCCATGGCCTCTTCCTTTACGTGAGGAACTGTTACAACAAGATCTGGGCGTGTATCAAGACTTACCGCGGCTGCGTTGGACGGCGTGGCGGTTGAAAGCCATATCCTAGCCAGAAAGGCTATTCCCAGTGAAGTCATTTCCACACTTCTTCAGACTAGAAAAGAAGTAACGGCAAGGCCGTACCACCGTGTTTGGAGACAATATGTGGCTTGGTGTGAATCCAAGAAGGCTACTACGGAAGACTTTCAGCTGGGTCGTTCTTCTCCATTCTTTGCAAGCAGGTGTGGGTGTAGGCCTACACTTCGGCTCCATTTAAGTGCGGTTTTGGCCTTATAAATTTTCTTTCAAGTAAGAATTGGCAACCTTTCCGGAAGGTCGGACCTCCGTGAAAGGAGTACTGCGCATCCAACCTCCATTTGTGCCCCCGTTGGCACTGTGGGACCTGTGTTGCGTTTTCCTGTGTCACACTGTTTGGAACCTTTGTGAAAGGTTTTGTTAAAATGTCTCTTTTGGAAAGTGGTCATGCTATTGGCTTTGTCGTCCGCAAGGCGGGTCTCCGAAGTAGCGGCTTTGTCTCATAAGAGCACTGTTTGATCCTCCATGTGGATAGAGAGGAATTGAGAACTCGGATAATAGTTATGCCAAATGTGGTTTCTGGGTTTTGCAGAAATCAGCCTATTTTGATGCCGGTGGTGACTTCGGCATTAGCTGTTTCAAAGTCTCTCGAGGTAGGCAGGGCTTGGAATATTTAGGTCGCCAATTTGGCTCAGCTTGGGCAAACAGAGGCTCTGTTGTCTGGTTTGCTCCCAGCATGATTGGGGCGCCTGCGTCTATGCAGTTTGTTACACGCTGGATCTATGATACATTTCGGCGTGCTCGTTCTACGGCTGGATTGTCGTTACCGAAGTCGGTGGAGACCCATTCTACTAGGAAGATGGGCTCTTCTTGGGCGGTTGCCCGAGGAGTCTCGGCGGTTCAACTTTGCCGAGCGGCTACGTGGTCGGGTTCAAACACTTTTGCTATGCTCTACAAGTTTGATACCCTGGCTGATGGGGACCTTTTGTTTACTCAATCGGTGCTGCAGAGTCGTCCGCACTCTCCCGCCCGGTCTGGAGCTTTGGTATAAACCCCATGGTCCTTACGGAGTCCCAAGCATCCTCTAGGACGTAGGAGAAAATAGGATTTTAATACCTACCGGTAAATCCTTTTCTCTTAGTCCATAGAGGATGCTGGGCGCCCGTCCCAGGGGTATATTTACTAATATTCGTGTTTTAGCCGTTTTTAAGGGTGTTTGAACTCGAATGGTATCGGGTGCATTTTACTGCAACTTTTTAAATCCTGATACGGTCATTTACTAAGCTGCCGAGTTTGCAACATTCGTCTTTTCCGATGTCGATGTGATTCGTAATGTCAGGCAGTGTTTTACGGGAGTGATGAGTAAAACACTGCCTGACAAAACACAAGGAATCCTGGCCGGATCTGTGAGATCCGTCCAGGGCTTCATTGTGCACCTTTAAAAAAAAATTAAAGTGTTAAAAATCAAGAAAAAAATTGCGTGGGGTCCCCGCTCCTAAGCAAAACCAGCCTCGGGCTCTTTGAGCCGGTCCTGGTTGAAAAGATATGGGGGAAAAATTGACAGGGGTTCCCCCATATTTTAACAACCAGCACCGGGCTCTGCGCCTGGTCCTGGTGCCAAAAATACGGGGGACAAAAAGCGTAGGGGTCCCCCGTATTTTTAACACCAGCAGCGGGCTCCACTAGTCAGAGAGATAATGCCACAGCCGGGGGACACTTTTATATAGGTCCCTGCGGCCCTGGCATTAAATCACTAACTAGTCACCCCTGGCCAGGGTACCCTGGAGGAGTGGAGACCCCTTATATCAAGGGGTCCCCCCCTCCAGCCACCCAAGGGCCAGGGGTGAAGCCCGAGGCTGTGCCCCCCATCCAAGGGCTGCGGATGGGGGGCTGATAGCCATGTGTAAAAATAAGAATATTGTTTTTTGTAGCAGTACTACAAGTCCCAGCAAGCCTCCCCCGCAAGCTGGTACCTGGAGAACCACAAGTACCAGCATGCGGTGGAAAAACAGGCCTGCTGGTACCTGTAGTACTATTACAAAAAAAATACCCAAATAAAAACAGAACTCACACACCTTGAAAGTAAAACTTTATTACATACATGCACACCTACATTCACACATACTTACCTATGTTCACACGTGGCTCGGTCCACTTCTCCAAGTACAATCCATGGGGTACCTGAAAATAAAATTATACTCACACAATCCAGTGTAGATCGGTCCTCTTCTGAGCTTGTAATCCACGTACTTGGCAAAAAAACAAACCGAAAAACCCGAACCACGCACTGAAAGGGGTCCCATGTGTTTCCCCGACTGCCGAGAACCCCGTGACTCCTGTCACAGAGGGTCCCTTCAGCCAATCAGGGAGCGCCCCGTCATGGCACTCTCCTGATTGCCTGTGCGGTCCTGAGCTGTCAGTCAGGCAGCGCACGGCAGAGATACAATGTAGCGCATAGGCGCTCCATTGTATCCAATTGTGGGAACTTTGCGGTCAGCGGTTGAGGTTACTCGCGGTCAACCGCTGACCGCAAAGTTCCCACCATTGGATACAATGGAGCGCCTATGCGCTACATTGTATCTCTGCCGTGCGCAGCCTGAGTGACAGCTCAGGAGCGCACAGGCAATCAGGAGAGTGCCATGACGTGGCGCTCCCTGATTGGCTGAAGGGACCCTCTGTGACAGGAGTCAAGGGGGTCTCGGCAGTCGGGGAAACACATGGGACCCCTTTCAGTGCGTGGTTCGGGTTTTTCGGTTTGTTTTTTTGCCAAGTACGTGGATTACAAGCTCAGAAGAGGACCGATCTACACTGGATTGTGTGAGTATAATTTTATTTTCAGGTACCCCATGGATTGTACTTGGAGAAGTGGACCGAGCCACGTGTGAACATAGGTATGTATGTGTGAATGTAGGTGTGCATGTATGTAATAAAGTTTTACTTTCAAGGTGTGTGAGTTCTGTTTTTATTTGGGTATTTTTTTTGTAGTAGTACTACAGGTACCAGCAGGCCCGTTTTTCCACCGCATGCTGGTAGTTGTGGTTCTCCAAGTACCAGCTTGCGGGGGAGGCTTGCTGGGACTTGTAGTACTGCTACAAAAAACAATATTCTTATTTTTACACATGGCTATCAGCCCCCCATCCGCAGCCCTTGGATTGGGGGGACAGCCTCGGGCTTCACCCCTGGCCCTTGGGTGGCTGGAGGGGGGGGACCCCTTGATTTAAGGGGTCCCCACTCCTACAGGGTATCCCGGCCAGGGGTGACTAGTTAGTGATTTAATGCCAGGGCCGCAGGGACCTATATAAAAGTGTCTCCCGGCTGTGGCATTATCTCTCTTACTAGTGGAGCCCGGTGCTGGTGTTAAAAATACGGGGGACCCCTACACTTTTTGTCCCCCGTATTTTTGGCACCAGGACCAGGCGCAGAGCCCGGTGCTGGTTGTTAAAATATGGGGGAACCCCTGTCAATTTTTCCCCATATTTTTGCAACCAGGACCGGCTCAAAGAGCCGGAGGCTGGTTGTGCTTAGGAGGGGGAACCCCACGCAATTTTTTTTTACGTTTTTACACTAAACGACCCTTTCCCATAGATAACCATGCACAGATCTCACTGATCCGTGCATGATTATCCAAACTCGCCAGGAAAAAGCAGGTCTATTTTTTTGCTGCTTTTTTTAACGAATCGCAAAAAAAAACACCCCCACTTGAGCATTCAGAGACTAACACCCAAATACGAATTAATAGTGAATACCCGTGTTGTATGAAATAACAGCCGCATTTGACCGATGGTCTATTCATTCGTATTTCTGAACTTAGCCTTGAAAACCATTACGAATAGCCCAAACACTGCCGAGATTTGTGCTTAGTGAATTCCCGTGTTGGGACTTAGAAAAAAAAACACAAATCGGTCAAACTCGGATTATTAGTAAATATAGGCCCCAGTGCGTACTGTGTCTGCAGTTATTGGTTATGGTTACACTCTTGTGGTGTTTCTTTTCTGTCAGGCTGCTGCTGATGTTGTTCATGTCATGGCATGTGGTATCTTATTATTGGTTGGGTTGACACACAGGTTGTGTTACATATTTATCAGCATGTGGCTGTGTATTTTTCATGCCGTCAGCTGGTGTTCTATTGAATGCCACGTTCTGCAGTATGTTCGTGGTGTGAGCTGGTATGACACTCACCGTGTTTAAACAATAAATTCTTTCCTCGAAATGTCCGTCTCCCTGGGCACAGTTTTCTAACTGACAGCCACTATTTAGTCACTTATCAGATTAGTAGGGATGACGCCCGATATCGTCCCATATTTGGCGGGTGCATAAGGTGACAAAGTTCCCCAAAGCATAGAAGATCCAAGACACTCTCTTAATTTAAGGAGGTACACACGGAGAGATCCGTGCTTAATTTCTAAACAATCTGACTAGATTGCTTAGAAATTAAGCACGGATCTATGCGTGTGTATGACCATAGCGATAGCGATGCGCGGCACCGCGCTTCGCTATCGCCGGTTCTAGATTGTGCCTGCATGCACAGGTTCTAGATTGTGCCTGCCAGTTCTAGATTGTGCCTGTCAGGCATGCAGGCATAATCTAGTCAGGCTGCTGACTTCCTGACCGGTCTGTGATAGATCGCTCAGCACACATCTCCACGTGTGTACCCCCCTTTCAACTGGGCTTACACTATAAAATTATCTCAGAGACCATCTGTCCAATCTAGTTGTTAGGAATGAAAATCTGGTAGTTTACTGGAAACAAATGACAATGGACCATTTACTTCCAAACACTGGAAAACAGATAGAACCTGTCATTCAGACAAATCGGTTAAATCCATGACTTTACCAATTTGTCTGAATGACTGTTTTGTCTATTTTCCAAGCCCCGGTAACCCGTCAGTGTCCTATGCCTGGCGCAGCAACAGTAGGCTGGAAGCCGGAGCAGCGCTGTGACCCGCATCCCCTGTCTTCCCCCACTCCTGGTGGCGGTCACTTGACGGCGGAGTGGTCTTCACCGGGAGCTGTCGCAAGCCAGAACCCGGTGCAGATGGTAACACAAAAACCCAGATAAGCCGGAGCTTGCGGCTGATATCATTACACGCTGTAATGTAACACGGGTAATTGGATATCCCCCTTAGTCTGCATAATGCAGTATTAACCTTTATTACTTTAGTACAGAAATAAAAGTCTCCTACGTAGAGTTTAAAAATAGGCAATTTCATTATTGTAGTTTCATGTTAAATATATTAATGAATTAATTGCACTATTATACTGAAGTCTGTGGTTAAATACCTGATGAAAATCTCTTCATTCATCAGGCATGCCGCTGTTCATGCCAACTCAACTCAGAGAATGCAGTTCTGATTTTGAAAGGGTAAAGCTGTAGGCTGCCAGAAAAGAGCCATGACTTCAGTGGAAGTGGGTGCAGCATAGCCAGATGTGGCGTGGTTTGGTGACATAACCCCTTATCTACACTGTTCGTATAGAAAGTTCCAGTTACTTGGCAGAGACCTCTTTTTATCAGGGGTATGGTTGCCACTGTATAGGGCTTCCCACAAATAGGATACTTAGCATCGCCTTGCTCAGTAGAGGGGCTGTTCCTGCCTCCCCTTATCCCTCATGTACAGTAGCTAGCAGGCCCCCTGGAATGGCGGGCTCCGAGAAGTCTGCTGGGCTGAAATTTTAAACAATTGGGTCTCACTTGTCCACACAATAGAGCGTAATTACTCCTGTACTGTATCTGGACATCTTTATCTGCCTCCTGATTTAACACTTACCTGTCTTTTTGGCTGAATTCAGGCTTCCAGTTGACCGACTCTTCCTGCCTAATGTGTCCGATGGCCAGCAGTAAAAGTCCTGCAATAATAATGCCCTTGCAAGGAGTCCCTGTTATTAAATGACAGCAGCTCTTTTGAGGGCATAGTACACAATACAGCCCAATGCAGCCCTCTCTACCGCAGCCAATAGTAATCAGTCAGTCACATTCTATCATTTCCCTAGTATATATGTATGCATATACAGTATTCTGCACGCAAGAAATACATCTAACTCTGAGGGTGCAAGGCCATAAAGTGCTAATAGTCCTAGTTTTTTTCCCCTCCATATTCCAACAAGGAGCTTTATAAGTACTTCTCAGTAAGGCATGGAGAATAAAGTCATACGGAGGTTTGGCCACATGGCCATTTCCCTGCTGGTGTGCACCTTCCTCATAGGCTGTAGCTGTCCCATATAGTGTAGTCCCTTGTGCTGCCAAAACTGCTCTGAACCAGTGAGGCATGGACGCCACAAGACCTTTAAAGGTTCCTGTGATATTTGGCACCAAGACGTTAGCAGCAGATCCTTTAAGTCCTGTAAGTTGTGAGGTGGAACCTCCAGGGCCACTGCCATTAGAAAATACTGCTGCCATGAAGAAGTGTACTTGGGCCCTCATTCCGAGTCGTTCGCTCGGTATTTTTCATCGCATCGCAATGAAAATCCGCTTAGTACGCATGCGCAATATTCGCACTGCGACTGCGCCAAGTAATTTAACAATGAAGATAGTATTTTTACTCATGGCTTTTTCATCGCTCCGGCGATCGTAATGTGATTGACAGGAAATGGGTGTTACTGGGCGGAAACACGGCGTTTTATGGGCGTGTGGATGAAAACGCTACCGTTTCCGGAAAAAACGCAGGAGTGGCTGGAGAAACGGAGGAGTGGCTGGGCGAACGCTGGGTGTGTTTGTAACGTCAAACCAGGAACGACAAGCAGTGAAATGATCGCACAGGCAGAGTAAGGTTGAAGTTACTCAGAAACTGCAAAGTAGTTTGTAATCGCAATATTGCGAATACATCGGTCGCAATTTTAAGAAGCTAAGATACACTCCCAGTAGGCGTAGGCTTAGCGTGTGTAACTCTGCTAAATTCGCCTTGCGACCGATCAACTCGGAATGAGGGCCTTGGTCTTGGTCTGCAAGAATATTTAGGTACATGTCAAAGAAACATCCAAGTGAATGTAAGGACCCAAGGATTCCCAGCAGACCATTGCCCAGAGCATCACACTGCCTCCGCCGGCTTGCCTTCTTCCCATAGTGCATCCTGGTGCCATCTCTTCCCCAGGTAAACGACACACACGCACTCAACCATCCACATGATGTAAAATAAAAGGTGTTTTATCAGGCCACCTTCCATTGCTCTGTGGTCCAGTTCTGACGCTCATGTGCCGCTTGTAATCTTTTATGGCTGTGGACAGAGATCAGCAGACAAGCTAGCGTTTGCTCCCAGCACACATCAGTGAGCCTTTTATCGTTGGTTCACCGGTTGTCCTTCCTTGGACCATTTAGGTACTGACTACTGCATACAGCATCATCCCACAAGACCTGCCATTTTGGAGATGCTGTGACCAAGTCATCTTGCCATCACTCAGATCCTTATGCCTGCCCATTATACCGGCTTCCAGCACATCAACTTCAAGAACTAAGTGCCCATTTACTGTGTAATATATCCTACCCATTGCAAATAACAGAAAACACAAAGGACATCTAGCGCACACAAAGATAACCATGCAGCTATAAATGTAACAATAATATAGAGTTCACCCTTAAATTCAGCTTGAGGGTGTCAAGCTAATGGTTTCCAAAACTCCGAATGGATAAACATCTGAATGATGTGTTTTCTCTTATCCCAAAAGGCTCTCACATAAGTAGGGTTTTTAGAGAAAAAGAAAAAGAACAAATATAGTGTAATATTTCCTTTATATCATTAATTTCAAATATCCAAATCCACACTTACAAACGTAGGGGGATAGTCAGCATGTATGGAAATATCCAATTGGGCAAACTGCTCCCAGATGATAGATTCTTCCTATTTCACAGGTGTGAATCCAACACCAACACACAAGGATATAAACCTCTGCTCCCTTGGCACTTTGCAGTGGACCAAGTTTTAAGAGGGATAAAAAGATAATAGTGGAGTGGTTCTTAAAAAATTACAAAATCTTTAATACCAATTACACTTACAAGAAAGACATAAAATCACAGCAGATTAAAATACTCCACTAATGGCAGGCAGCAGACAGACAGGACTTCCGTCACCTTCCCTGATGTTAGCTGAATGGAAGAGAGAGGATGAAGTCCGGAATTTCAGCCCCTCAGACAGTACCTCCTGGTGTCCGTTTTTCCGCCCAGAGTCACATACAAACGTCCCGCTTAACGCGTTTCAGACCGTATAGGTCCTTCTTCAGAAGCATGCATATCCTACCCATTGACAGGTGCCATTGTGGTGAGATAATCAGTTTTATTCACTTCACCTGTCAGTGGTTTTAATATGAAAACTGATTGGTGTGTGTGTGTGTGTGTGTGTGTGTGTGTGTGTGTGTGTGTGTGTGTGTGTGTGTGTGTGTGTGTGTGTGTGTGTGTGTAGAGAAAGAGAGAGAGAGAATGATTGGTTGCTGTTAGTTACTGCACATTCTCCTGTGAAATATTATCCAGAATTGTCTCTCAGTGTTCTTATAGCCGGTGCCTGCACATAAAGAGTAGATTGGTCAGGGGACGCACCAGATTCTGATCAGGATGGCCAATTACTTAGGAACCACGTATGTGGTCATTTTTGGCCATTTTTGTCTAAAACAACAAAATTAGCCATCAAAGACGCAGCGTGTGTGGGCAGCGTAAGTGGCTCTTTCTCAGTTGGGATATGCTCAGGTTATCTTCAGCCATCTCATATAATTAACTCCTCAGGAACAAAAGCTGAACAACATTTTACAAGGAGCCGATGAAATAACATAGTCAGTTACAATAACCGTCTCTCACTATAGCCAGTAAGAATGATAACCATCTGTAGGTGATAAATGATGGTACATATTGAAAATAGCTTCTCATTAAGTAGCTGAAGGCACACTGCCTGGCACAATTGGGTATGACAAGGGTGTATAATGAGGTGGAGATCTTACTGGCAGAAACAGTGATCCATCAGTCGTTGCTTGGAGGCTGGAAACCCAACTCTAATAAACTGGTCAGAGGGCGCTTTTAGAATAATGCTACTAATGGAGGGGTCTTACGGAAAAGGCTGGGCAAGATAACAGCTCAGCTCGTTATATGTCATTCAAGATTTAAATTAAGGATGTCTGATTTTCATAAATACAAATCCAGAGGCAGAAGTGAGATATGAGAATTTCACAGTGGTAATATATTAAACGACTAAAGTCCAAGTATTGTACATGAAAAGTATTGTATATTTATGTTATACATGTGAGCTCAGGGCCTGTAAATCAACAGTTTATTTAGGCTGCCAGGGAAAAGGGGGCCACCATAGAGCCTTGGGGGGCTATACCCATCCCAATTATCTCCAGTCCTTCTACTTTCTAAGCCACAACAACCCTTATCTCCGCACTCGCAATCTTTGCTGTGTTGTACTTCTTGGCCCTGCGAATGGAAACACTTCTCAAGCAACAACCAACATAGTATCATATTGTGGCCTACAGTACGTATTCTAGACCGTGGTCAGAAGTAGAGGTATAGACATTGTACTCTGTGGTCGTTTCCTTAATCTAAAACGTCTTTTATTTATTTATATATATATATATATATATATATATATATATATATATATATAGATCCCAAATAGGTCTGGCACTCTCCCGGCTGGCTTGAAGATACCCCGGTGCCCTCAGTAAAAGTTATGCAGAAGTCCAAAAGACACAGCGGCACTCGAGGATTTTCGTGAAGTAAATGAGGTTATATTTCAAAGAAGTTACAGATAGCCAACGTTTCGGGGCTTACATGCCCCTTTGTCAAGGTGTATAACCGTTATGGACTTCTATATATATATATATATGTATATAGCCACTGCAGCTTCAGTGATCCACTGCTGTGTGTGAAGATGCTGCATTGGATCATGTATATGAATTTTGGGCATCTGAGTGACCCTCAGGTCCTTTTTGTATAGCCCTCAGGGGGAAATTCACGCTGCTGAAGCCAGTGTGGCTTCATCTAAGGACGCAGTACAGCCAGAAAACGTGACTGACGTGCCCCTGTTTTCTGGAACACTGCCCGTTGCCGCCCCCCATGTCAGTCATGCTGCGGGTTTTGGGGCAATACAGTGAAATCGCAGAACCAGATCTGCACACACGCAGGGAGACTTCTGCGCATCTGCAAATCTTAAACCATCTGAGATTACGCTAACATCGAATTTGCATACATCTCTGAATCAGGACCATATTTCTGCATTATAGAGTTGTATTATACAGTGTTGTGTAATATAATTAGTATATCCAGTATGTTCGGGTTTCCACGTTTTCATGCTTTAAATAATGTGCCCATGCTACTCTGTGAACCTGGGTGTATTTTAATAATCCAAGACACTTCCACACAGAAGCCTGATAAGATAGGCAATACAGCTGCCCAATCAGTACCCACCTATTAACTGATCCTGCCATGTATTTATGATCTAACGTGTCTCTGTAGCACTGGAAATCCTAGGGGCCTGGAAACATTTGTCCCAATTGTCAGCTTTGTTCCTGATGTACTACTCTATGTTGAGCTCATTAGGGTCACAGGGTGATGTATGGATTACTGTAGCTTTCTGCCATAAAGCCATGTCCTAGATGTTGAGTGTATTGCTGATGAGCTGGAAGGGTGGGTAATGTTTTCCCCTGTGAGAGTGTCACATGGAGAGGAACGAAGTGACACACGGCCTCCTCAGCTAAACAGCCCAGGCCAAAGAAGTGCAATTCCCTGTTTGGATTCTCCTTACAATTAACTTTTCCTGATTCCTCACAATGCACAGTCCGCATGAATGTCAGTAGGTATTATTTCATATGTCACCAAAACGAAAACACAATTTTCCCCCTGGCTACAGCTAGGCTATCTCCTATATCACTATTAAGTAATATTTTCTGATTTACAAATCGCACATTGGGGGTAATTCAGAGTTGATCGCAGCAGCAAATTTGTTAGCAGTTGGACAAAACCATCTGCACTGCAGGGGGGGGCAGATATAACATGTGCAGAGAGCAGAGCCGGTTCCGGGGCTTATTGCGCCCCGGGCGACATTAGGGGGCGTGGCTTCATACAGGGGACGTGGTCAGTTACGCCCCCTGTACTGTAGTAGGATGTGCGGTGCGCGATGACGTCATCGCGCACAGCAAAGGTCCTCTCCACGAAGGAAAACTAGTTCTAGTTCCCTTCGTGGAGAGGACCTTTGCTGTGCGGTGCGCGATGACGTCAACGCGCACCGCACATCATTACAGTTAAGGTCCTCTCCAGGAAGGCAGCGGGGGAGCACCACAGCAGCAGCGGATCTTGCCATGGTGCGGCGCCCTCCAGATGGCTCCGGCGCCCTCCGGAAGGCGGCGCCCCGGGCAAAAGTCCTGCTTGCCCATGGAAAGATCCGCTACTGGCAGAGAGAGTTAGATTTGGGTGGGGTGTGTTTAAACTGAAATCTAAATTGCAGTGTAAAAATAAAGCAGCCAGTATTTACCCTGCACAGAAACAATATAACCCACCCAAATCTAACTCTCTCTGCACATGTTATATCTGCCCCACCTGCAGTGCACATGGGGGGTCATTCCGAGTTGATCGCAGGTAGCAACTTTATGCTGTTCGTGCGATTAATTAGATGACGCCTATGGGGGAATGTATTTCTGCATAGCAGGGCTGTGAACGCTTGTGCAGCCCTGCTATGCAAAAAAAGTTTCTTGTAAAAGAAGACCAGGGTAAGAGTTACTTACCCTGTGCGATCGATCCAGCGATGCAAGTCCTGGAATTGACATCAGACATCCGCCCTCCAAACGCCTGGACATGGCGTTGGACTCACCACTCCCAGAAAACGGTGAGTTGCCGCCCCGGAACGCTTTCCTGCTGTCAATCTTATTCCGATCGCTCCAGCGATCGCTTTCTTCGTTCTTTTGGTCGTTGCCCGGCGACGGCCGTCACAGGGCAACGACGCGCATGTGCATTGCGGCCGCTGCGCAGGCGCAGATCTGACCCGTTTGCACCGCTGCGACAAACAGCAGCTTACGAACAGGTCGGAATGACCCCCATGGTTTTGCCCAACTGGTAACAAATTTGCTGCTGCGATCAACTCCGAATTACCCCCATTGTAATAATGATAACAAATTGTGTACAAGTATGTACAGCCCCGTAACCTGCAAGATAATAGAAAATCAAAATGCTTGACATCACAATCCAACAAGTAACACAAATGGAGAAGTAATCCAAGTAAAGTATATAAAAAATATATAATCCACGGATTAAGAAAAAAAAATGTAATAGAAAATAATCCAAGTTTGGCGCTGCATGAGCTATATTGAGAAGAAAGCCTATTATATAGTACTTATGTTTCTGAGTGGTTGAATGGCTCGGCTAGAACTCCTACATGATCTCTAGACATTGAAGGTTAGTGAGCACACTGTGTGATCCACTCCCTGCAGCCAGTTTCTATGTGTGATAGTATGACAGTGGATTATAGAGAGGACCAAAAATATAGACTATACAACAATCAATGCACTTACCATAAAGAGTATTATTGTGTAGACTGTATATTATTCTTGTGTTGTTTACTAGAGTGTAAAACCCTGCACTTTAGTAACAGACACTTTAAAGGCAAAATGAATGCTGGTAAAGAGTGAATAAACTGCAGAAAAGCAATATACAGGCGCTATAGAAGTAAACGTTAATGATAGGTAATTTGGGATTTTATTTCCACATGCATCCAAAATGATGGCTGGAAATGATATTGCATATTGCTTGTTGCAGTGGCGCTTTACATTACTATTTTCAGGAACCTTATAATTGTCCCTTGGTCCTACAAGAGGACGGCATAGTAGCTTCTTGGAGGAACATCAGACAGCATCATGGGATTAGAGCAGTTGCATGAAATGTACATGCAGCCAGACAGGGGAGCTTCAGGAAAGGAAGAGGCCCATGTGCAGACTCCGTCTGGGCCCCTATCCTCTCTAGGTGCGCTATAGACTCTGGACACTAGGGGACACTAGCGCTGTCCCACAGTCTACTGCTCGTGCGCAGGTCTCCGGGAAAATGGCGCAGTGGCCATTTTCACAGTGATTTTCTTAATGCAAATACACAAAATGCCGGGAAAATGTCAGCCACACCATTTTCCTGGTGATTTCTGCATTACTGCTGATGCCGATTCGGGACACCGGAGGGTAAGTATTGAAAAAGTAGGTGTGTGTTGTGGGCACTACTGGACCTCGGGTGCCCATGTGCACAGCACACACTTCACCTATTATAAATATGCCAGGACAGCCAGATCACTAGTATAATCTATGGCTGACTAGTCAAGGTGGTGAGAATGCGTCACTAGACAGCCAGAGATGTTACCTGTTACCTGTAGTGTGAATACACTTACCTCAGTGTGCATCTTACTTTGCCTATCCCAGAGCCACCATGGATTTAACCACATTATCCTGTGTTGTTAGTATTATGTTGGTCTATAGCACAGTGTGAGGTATTACATGTACCCAGTACACAGCTCTGCCTGCCTGTGAAACATTAGTAATGTTAGGTGTTCTGTGCATGTCTTGGTGGCACATATGTGAGAAACATCTGTTGTAAGCGTCTTGCAGTATTATTGGCTATGTGGGTTAAATGTATATGTTCATTTGTATAGAATTGTATTCCAATGGCTGGTGATATATAACAAAATCCAGGCTCCCTGCAGCCCCCATAAGCTTCATTCTATAGACATCTCATATACTGTACGTCACCTGCCCCGCATCACTATTACAGGACTGTAAATGGGTCCTATGGAATACACGCTCTGATACAAACTCTAATCCTCTTCCACTTACACACCCTGAGCCTTCTACCTGCAACAGGAACATGGCTCACACAATCAGACACTGCCTTCCCCACATCCCTTCACATGGTGGTCTCCTAACCCACACCGCTAGGCCTGGAGGCAGACATGGAAGCGGGGGCTGGCTCTTCCTATCCACATCCTGCACGTCGACAGTTCTACCTAATGTTCCACACTCACCTCCCATCTTCTGATGTGTCCTACCCAGATTATCTACCCCTTCCCGCTGCACACTGCTATAATATATCATCTCTCTTGGATCACCCCATCTACTCCATGGTAATGGTTTAGCCTGGTTTCCCCTCTTCTCACCCTTGACATTACCACCATTGTCTTGATTGAACCATCCCAAGTGATAAGCCTAATGGTGTATCTTTCCCCACAGATGTAACAATCGTACACAGTGTGTTGTCATTGCCGACTCCGAAGCCTTTCCTGACCCGTGTCCAGGGACCTACAAATACCTGGAAGTTCAGTATGACTGCGTACCATACAGTGAGTATACACAATGACACACATCAGAAGTATGCATGACTGCCAAGGCCGCTGATGTCAGAGCACACCGTATAGTGGAAATAAGAGACGGTACTCACAAGTGCACTATACAAATATTTACCTCACTGTACATGGGGATATTGTGACTGCAAAAAGAAAGTCCACGGTACACTGACCCACATGGTACGCTGATACCCATGGTACACTAACCCACATGGTACATTGACCCCTACATGATACACTGACCCCCCTCCATGATACACTAACTACCCCCCATGGCAGACTGACCCACATGGTACGCTGATACCCATGGTACACTGACCCACATGGTGCACTGAAACCATCATGGTATACTGATACCCCATGGTACCCTGACCCACACTGTACATTAATCCCCAATAGTACACTGACACACATGGTACACTGATACCCCATGGCACACATGCCCAAATGGTATACAGATACCCCATAGTACACTGACCCACATAGTACACTGATACCCCATGCTACTCAGACCCACATGATACATTCATACTCTATGGTACACTCACCCACATGATACCCTGATACCACATGGTACACTGACCCCCATAGTACACTGGCCCACATGGTGCACTGATACCCCATGGTACCCTCACCCATATGGTACACTCACCCACATGGAACTATAATAACCCATGGTACACTGGCCTCCCATGATACACTGACTTACATGGTACACTGACACCCCACATGGTACACTGACCTCCCCATGGTACATGTACATTGTACACAAGACCCACCCTGTACATCAATTACGGACCCCTCATGATACATACTGACACCCATGGAACATACTGGCCCTTCATGGTACATTTTGACCCCGCATGGTACACTAACCCCCAGTGTTTTTACCAGCTGTAGTATCTGCACACGCCGCACTTCCCTCCTTTATTCCACTCCTGGCTGCTAGAATAACACAGCAAGTAACAAATAGTTGCATCAGCAACACTGAGGCAGTCATTAAATAGTATGATAAATATTTTGTTTTAAAATGGAATGAAGTCTGTGTCACTGGCATACAATACCAAGCCTGGTGAACACACACCGCACAACAGCAAATGCAAAGAGCAGTGTAATTCATATCACAGCGTCTTGGCAGTGTGACATTCACCAGACACAACATGCCTCCGAGACACTGCGAACAGTGATAGATACCGATGCATACATCGTGGTGCACAGAGCGGCTCAGGCCACATGAGGAGAGCATCTAGCAGAAGAAATTGGCTCTTTCCCCAGTGTCACTTATAGAGCCCTAATATGTTACTTTATCCTCTTATAAGCTTTATTTTCTTGGTCTATTTTCTTTATTGCTCCACAATCGCTCGTCCTGTCTCCCATCTCACATATCTACCACTGCTACATTGATCACTATCACCGTATATCCTTTGCTATTATTGGAATATTATTATTATTTTTTATCCCTTTTACACTATCACTATTTTTATATTCATCAGTCTCTGCAATTGAATCAATATTTATGTGCTGTATTTCACTGTCTGGCACTGTCACCCTAATGCCTCATTGTCCTTCCCACTGTCACACAAATCTTCATTTGTACGGCTTTCAGTTCATTCATTTATATTACTATAAAGTGATTATTACAGTATTTTCACTTATTACTAATACACCAGTATTCCTTGTTCACTTACACCGTTCTCTGTCAGTACTAACCTATACTTCATCATCACTACATCGTTCCTCTTTATCACGGTTACACCATTCTTCTCTTTGCTATTACACTATTCATTGTCATTGCTACACTATTCTCCTATAATATGATCACTCTATTCTTCTCCATCACTGCACTAATCTTCTATACCTAGCGTATTCTTACTGAATCTGTGCTATCACACCATTCATCACTACACTATTCTTCTATACAATGATTACACTTTTTGTCTCTATACTATTACACTATTCATTGTCATTGCTACACTATTCTCCTATAATATGATCACTCTATTCTTCTCCATCACTGCACTAATCTTCTATACCTAGCGTATTCTTACTGAATCTGTGCTATCACACCATTCATCACTACACTATTCTTCTATACAATGATTACACTTTTTGTCTCTATACTATTACACTATTCTTTGTCCTTCATGACTACACTAGTCTTTTATGCCATGTGATATATTTTGTCAACTTCAGAATGCCACATTGTGAATTCTGACATTTGGCATGTCAGCAATGGGATATCTCGTTTAGGGGATATGTACTAAGCAGTGAAAAGAGTGAAGTTGCCCATGGCAACCAATCAACTATAATGTTATAGTATGCAAATTATAAATGTTACTTCAGTGCTGATTGGTTGCCATGGGCAACTTCTCCACTGGCTCACTTCTACACTCTTTTCACTACTTGGTACATCTCCCCCTTCTTAGCCTAACCCTAATTGCAACAGCACCCTAATCTCGACCTAACCCTAAAATCGGTGTGGACATTCTGACAAATCTTGACATTCTGAGTGACGACTGACTACATACCCATGATTGCACTATTCTTCTTTGTGCTATTACACTTTTATTACATCTCTAATACACTATTAGTATTTCAAACCACTCTGACACTATTTTTGTTTTTCACTTTTGCATTATTTTTCCCTACCATTGTTTCCCTTCTGTACGTCTATTACACTTTTGTTTTCATCGACTAATTTAATTTATACTAATTATTTCAAACATTATTACACCATACTCATCTACTTATCTATTACACTATCTTTCTCTATCACTATTACACTGGGTCAGATTTATTAAACTTGGAGAAGTGATAAAGCAGTGATAAGTGCAAGGTAATAACGCACCAGCCAATCAGCTCCTATATGTAAATTGGCAGTTAGGAGCTGATTGGCTGGTGTGTTATCACCTTGCACTTATCACAGCTTTATCACCACTTTATGACCTCCCCAGGCTTAAAACATCTGCCCCATAATTCTTTATTACCGTACCATTTTTATACTGTGTTTTTAATACGCTGTCATTATATAACTGTTCTTTATTAGCTTGCCATTATTACACAGTTCTTTATTACCCTGACATCATCACACTGTTCTTTATTACCCTGCTATTATTACACTGTTTTTTATTACCCTTCTGCTATTACACTATTTTTTTTAATACCCTGCTGCTGCTGCTATTATTATGCTGTTCTTTCTTTTGCTGACATTGTTACACAGTTTTTCTCTGACACTGCCATTATAACATTGGGGTCTATTTAATAAGCGTTGGATGGAGATAAAGTGCCAGCTAATCAGCTACTAACTGTCATGTCACCTGCTGCGTTTGAAAAATGACAGTTATAAGCTGATTGGCTGGTACTTTATCTCCGTCGACTTTAACTCCATACAAGGCTTAGTAAATATACCCCACTGTTCTTCATCTGTCCTGCTATTATTACACTATTCTTTTCATACCCTGCCATTATTACATTGTTGTTTATTGCCCTGCCATTATTATGCTGTTCTTTATTATGCTGCTATGACACTATTCTTTATTACCCTGCTATTATGATACTGTTTTTATTACCCTGCTGTTATGACACTGTTCTTTTTTTATGCTGCCATTATTACACTGTTCTTTATTGCCCTGTTGTTTATTACTCTGCCATTATTACACTGTTCTTTATTACACGCTGTTTATTACCCTACCATTGTTACACTGTTCTTTCTCACATTACCATTATTACACTGTTCTTTATTACCCTGCCTTTATTGCACTGATGTTTGTTACTCTACTATTATTACACTGTTCTTTCTCACCTTACCATTATTACACTGTTCTTTATTACTCTGGCTTTATTACATTATTGTTTATTACTCATCCATAATTACACTGTTCCTTGTTACGTCACCATTATTAAACTGTTCTTTATTACTCTGTTGTTTATTACTCTGAGATTATTACATTGATCGTTCTTCTTGTGACATTATTACACTATTCTTTATTACCTCACCATTACTACACTGTTACTTATTACCCTGACATTATTACACTGTTCTTTATTATTCTGCCATTATTGCACAGTGTTTTATTACTCCGCCATTATTAAACAGTTCTTTCTTTTGCTACCATTATTACAGTGTTGTGTATTACCCTATTATTGCCATATTGTTTATTGTCCTACCATTATCACACTATTCTTTCTCACATTGCCATTATTACACTTTTCTTTATTTTCATGCCTTTATTACATCATTGTTTATTACTCTGCCATTAGTACACTGTTCTTTCTTACGCCACCATTATTCTTTATTACCCTGATATTAATACTATGTTGTTTATTACTCTGACATTATTACATTGATCTTTCTAACATTACGATTATTACACTGTCCTTTAATACCCTGACATTATTCTTACACTGTTCTTTATTATGCTGCCATTATTACACAGTGTTTTATTACCCTGCCATTATTACACAATTCTGTATTTTGCTGCCATTATTACACTGTTCTTTATTACCCTGATATTATTACCATGTTGCTTATTACCCTGCTATTACTACACTGTTCTTTCTCACATTACCGTCATTACATTGCTCATTATTACCCTGACATTTTTTAAACTGTTCTTTATTACCCTGCCATTGTTACATTATTCATTATTATCCTGCCATTATTACAGTATGCTGGTGTTTATTATTACACAGTTCTTTATTACGCTGCCATTATGACATTATTCTTTATTGCACTTCCATTATTACAGTTTACGTTATTTCCCTGCCATTATTACATTGTTTTTTATTACACTTCATTATTGCATTGTGAATATTTTGTGCAAAAACATATTACAGTGTTATTCATTTGTACACTATTCTGTTCTATCAGTATGTGTCTATTTCATACTTATAATTTTCTTCTTTACCGGTTTACATACTTTTACAGTATTTCTATTTGTTATTATCACAAGTGTGTTGTGCCATTATTAAACTACATTGTTCCATCACACTTTCTCTATATGTTTCTGCTTCAGTTAAACTATTTACCTTTACCACTGTTGTACTTTTGCCTCTATGACTATTATGTAATCATGCTCTACTACTGTTGTCCTATTAACCACTTTCCCATTAATATTATTACTCCAGCATTATAATATAATTCCTGTCCACTACTGTGCCACTATTATAAGACACTGTTTCTTTTATCACCACTTCATTGTCCCTTTACTTGCCCTGTTAGGCGTTGTAGCTCAGCCTCAAACAGAGTTATTAGGCATTTACATGTGGGTCTGGGACTCCAGGTCGACAACAAAAAGGTCGACACACCTTAGGCCGCCACCAATTGGTCGACACACCTTAGGTCGACGTGGACAAAAGGTCGACAGGAACAAGGTCGACATGGAAAAAAGGTCGACATGGGTTTTTTATGTTTTTTTGGTGTCGTTTTCTTCGTAGAGTGACCGGGAACCCCAATTAGTGCACCGTGTCCCCTCGCATGGCTCGCTTCGCTTGCCATGCTTCGGGCATGGTGCCTTCGCTCCGCTTCGCTCGGCACAGATTACCGTTCCAATCGTAGTCCACGTGGATCGTTAAGTATGAAAAGGTTCCAAATAAGAAAAAGATTGTGAAAAACTCATGTCGACCTTTTTCCATGTCGACCTTGTTCCTGTCGACCTTTTATCCATGTCGACCTAAGGTGTGTTGACCAATTGGCGTCGACCTAAAGTGTGTCGAACTTTTTGTTGTCGACCTGGAGTCCGGATACCTTACATGTTTATATATGTAAAGTTCAAGTGCTAAATATGCTGTGATCACTTTTGCATGTAATGGCGGTCTGAACTCTGACCCTTCCCACCAGAGTCAGTGATGTCATTTCCAGCACATCTGCAGTCTCCAAACACATCTGTTATTCCCCATGCTCTCATCACATATTATCTCATGATGATAATACAGACACTTCTCATAATCACCCAGTAACAACGTACCAAAAATGTATAACAGTATAGATGAAAGGTAAAAGACCCACAGGGCTGCATAGGCCACATACAGATAAAAAACCCTCTGGAGAAAAAGAGAGGAGGACACCCTGAAAAAGTGCAACAGTGAAGATGAAAAAAAAAAAGGTCATGCTAAGGATAATGTATATAATAAAATCAAGTGCTGATAATAGAAATAGACAGATGAGTAAAATGGATTAAGAAGAGAGAAAAAGAGGGGGGGGGGGGGGGAGCATTGAAGAGAGAGAGATCTACACAGCACCAGAGACACAACAATTAGGGGGGAAACATCAAAGCTTGGCGAGAGATAAGTAGAGAGAGATAAAGTACCAACCAATCAGCTTATAACTAAGTTTACAGGCTGTGTTTGAAAAATGACAGGTAGGAGCTGATTGGTTGGTACTTTATCTCTCTCCACTTTATGTCTCTCCAAGCTTTTTTAAATCTGCTCCCTAGTATTAATACAGCAACCCTCCTGATATGACAAGGCAGGTGATTGAATTGGTCACATCAGCATACAGTTTGCACAGAGCAGACCTCTCCTCTGCACGCAGCTAGAAGGGGAGCAGAGTGCAAGTGTGCAAGCAACTATGGGGATAATTCAGAGTTGATCTCAGCAGCAAATTTGTTAGCAGTTGGGCAAATCCATGTGCACTGCAGGTGGGGCAGATATAACATGTGCAGAGAGAGTTAGATTTGGGTGGGTTATATTGTTTCTGTGCAGGGTAAATAATGGCTGCTTTATTTTTACACTGCAATTTAGATTTCCATTTGAACACACCCCACCCAAAGCTAACTCTCTCTGCACATGTTATATCTGCCCCCCCTGCAGTGCACATGGATGGTCATTCCGAGTTGTTCGCTCGTTGCCGTTTTTCGCAACGCAGCGATTAGGTGGAAAATGCGCATGCGCATGGTACACAGCGCGCATGCGCTAAGTAATTTAACACAGAACTTTAGAGATTTGCACAAGCTCGAGCGACGTTTTTTCGACGCTTGAGTGATCGTAGTGTGATTGACAGGGCGGCAACTTGGCGTTTTCAGGGAGTGTGCTAAAAAAACGCAGGCGTGCCAGGTAAAAACGCAGGAGTGGCTGGAGAAACGGGGGAGTGGCTGGCCGAACGCAGGGCGTGTTTGTGACGTCAAACCAGGGACTAAACGGACTGAGGTGATCGCAGTCTAGGAGTAGGTCTGGAGCTACTCAGAAACTGCAAGGAATTATTTAGTAGCAGTTCTGCTAATCTTTAGTTCGCTATTCTGTTAAGCTAAGATACACTCCCAGAGGGCGGCGGCCTAGCATGTGCAATGCTGCTAAAAGCAACTCGTGAGCGAACAACTCGGAATGACCAACTGCTAACAAATTTGCTGCTGCGATCAACTCTGAATTAGGCCCAGTGTATGGCAACCCAGGTGAAGGACTGTACAGGGTCTGCCTAAATTCCTATATCTGTCCAAAGAGTAGAAAGCTCCTTTAAAAAGGGAGAGAAACAAAATAATACAATTGAGATTGGCAACCTGGGGATGTCACAAATTCCACTATACATACTGCGTTACATATTCATTCATCACCTAGTTGGCATCTATAATTTAACATGATCTGAGGAGACATATGGTGTTCAGCACTAACATAGAATTATTAATCAGCACACATTTTTACAAACTTTTTTGTAATGGGCATTATCTGACAATAAACGCCCACGGTTTGTTTTCTAGATCAGATGTTTGTGAGCATGGCACTACCCCCATATCAGTAATTTGTGTCTTTATAAAACTGTTGTTAAGGATTTTTATGTCAACATCCTTTAGTGCCTAATGGTAGTACTACACAGCAGTCAGAGAGTAGGGAATGTTGAAGTGGGCTGTTCCAACTGGGAGAAAGCTTTACATGTTGGCTATCTGCTGCTCTGGTCCAGTAATAAGCCATATGGTGCATTTTGGAATACCCCACTACACCTTTCATATTTCATGCTGTCAGACACAGCAATCGGTTCACAAGGTAGGTGGCATTCATGTGATAATATGTGATAATGTTCTCTCTTAGCAGCCACATTTAAAGGTAAATAAGATACATACATAGACAGTACATAAGGTACATGCATAGAAGGTATATATATATATATATATATATATATATATATATATATATATATAGAATGTACATACTGTAGGGTACATTGGGCAGACACATAAATGGTACATAGGATACACACACTGAGGGTACATAGAGTACATATATAGAAGGTACATAGGGTAAATACATAAAAGGTACGTGGGGTACACTTATACAAAGTACATAGGGTACATGTATATAAGGTACATACATAGACGGTACTGTACATAGGGTACATATGTAGAAGTTATTTAAGGTAAATAGGTAATGGGTACATATGTGGAGGGTACATAGTGTACATACAGTAGATAGATTATACTTAAGGCACATACATAGAAGGTACATAGAGTACATACATAGAAAATGTATATATAGAAGATACATAGAGACACACATAGACACATACATAGATGGTACATCAGGCACACACCAGGGACGTTGCGGTGAGGTAAATGGGGGAGGAGGTACTGTCTAGTACCAGAACCAGATTTACACACAATATATGAGCCAAAGGGTTCATGTGGGTATTATACACAGGCGCAGCAGGATATACTGCTAGGAATTTGGTGAGTGTTGAACGGGTATGGGTCGTTGGGTCGACCCAACTTAGGTCGACACTCATTAGGTCGACCACTGAAGGCCAACATTGCCCTTAGGTCGACATGGCCGTTAGGTCGACATGTTCTAGGTCAAAAGGTCAACAAGAGGTTTTTGACTGTTTTTGGTGTAATTTTCTCTGTAAAGTGACGGGGAACCCAAATTAGTGCACTGTGTCCTCTCGCATGGCTTGCTTCGCTTGCCATGCTTCGGGCAAGGTACCTTGCTCGGCACAGATTACAGTTCCAATCATAGTCCACGTGGATCATTAAGTATGAAAAAATCCAAAAAATTAAGAAGAAAAAATGTGAAAACCGCATGTCGACCTTTTGACCTGTCGACCTAGTACATGTCGACCTAATGTATGTCGACCTAAGGGCAATGTCGACATTCAGTGGTCGACCTAAGTTGGGTCGACCTAACGACCATATCCCTGTTGAACATAGATGTGCAGAAAAGATGGGGGGTTGGGGGGGGCACGGCTTCACCTGCTATAGACTTTTTACTTTTTACACTTTGACTATAAAAATTATTAGAATAATACAAAGAAGATATTTCTAATATATTCCTTGTATTTATCATATACTTTATAAGGTCCAAATTCTGACTTATACGTTTATATGACAGGAAAAGCTCTGCCTCGCCTCACCACACTGTTACACACATACAAGGTACATAGGGTACTTACAGAGAAGGTACACACATAGAAGGAACATAGGATACATAAGGTACCCACATACTGTAGAAAGCTCATATAGGGCACACACATAACAGGTACATAGGGTACACATGTAGAAGGTACATAGGATATATAAGGTAGGTACATAGAAAGCTCATATATGGCACATATTTAACAGGTATTGAAGGTACATAATGTACACACATAGAAGATACATAGGGCACACACATAGAAGGTATATTGAGTATATTCATAAAAGGTACATAGGGCACACACATAAAAGGTACATAGAGCACATACAGAGAAGGTACATGAGGTACATACATACTGTAGAAGGTACATAGGGCACACACGTAGAAGGTATATAGAGTATATAGATGGAAGGTAAATGCACAGAAGATACATAAGGCACACACATAGAAGATATTTATGTACATACATGCAAGGCATATAGTGTATATACTGTACATAGAAGATACATAGGGTGTATACATAGAAGGTACATACATATAAGGTACCTAGGGCACACACATAGAAGTAATGTAAGGTACTTACAAAGAAGGTACATAGGGTACATATGTAGAAGGTACATAGGACACACACATAGAAGGTACATAGGACAAGCACATTGAAGGTATATAGCGTGCACACCATAGGCATTTCTATAAAGGGTGCAAGGTGTGTGGTGCACACAGGAACCTGGGTCCAGGGGGGCCCACACTGCACACCCTCCACCCATTTATTATACTTAACCCTCTGGAGTCCCACGGTGCCGGCCCTGCACTGCCGACACAAATCACTTGGAAAATGACCGCCCGAGTGATTTGCGCTTGCACACTGGCAATGTTCCTGAAAACAAGGTGTGGGCGCCATGTTGTCGGAGACGTGTGTATGTGCATAATGCCAGAGTCTACTCACTGATAGAGAGGTCGGGGCCCACAACGGAGGCTGCATGCGGGCCCTCTCCTCTGTTAAAATGACCCTGGTGCACATGTAGAAGGTATACAGAGTATATACATAGAAGGTACATGCATACAAGGTACATAGTGCACAAACATAGAAGGTATATGGAGCACTTGCAGAGAAAGTACATGCATAGAATTTACATGGGGCAAACACATAGCTGGTACAGTACTGTGCAAAAGTTGTATGCAGTGAGTGAAAAAATGCTGCAAAGTAAGAATGCTTTCATAGTTTCTTTATATCAATTAACAAAATGCAAAGTGAATTAATAGAAGAGAAATCTAATACCCCTTTCAGACAGAGAAAGGAACCCGGTAATTTCCCGACTCTGGAAGGGTCCGACCCGGATTTTTTTCTGTCTGAAAGGGTCAACACAGGACTGAATTCCTGGGACTTCAACCCTGGTTTCTACCTGGGTTTTTCCCGGATCGTACACGGGCTGCTGGCTGTCTGAAAGGGTCCGACCCAGGATTTTAGAAATGGGTCACTGTTAACAGCGCTGATTGGCTGAGCTGGCGGGGCACTGGCGATTGGCTGAGCAGCAGGGTCTCTCTGACTGGCTGAGCAGGCATGGCACTGGTGCTGGTGTCTGAGGTCACAATTGTGCTGCAGGGGAGATGAATGAGAGAGACAGCATGGTGCACTGGAAGGAGGAAGAAATAAGGGAGCTGCTTGCTATTAGAGGGGAGGAGGAGATCCGGAAGCTGATCACTGGGACAGTGAAGGACGCCACAGTGTGCACCAACATTTCCAAGATACTTACCTCAAACAGCAAGAACTCAGGCACTCCGGGCTACTCAGCAGTAGCTCGTCGGTCATGGTTAATGCAATGCTGTGATCAGTCACCACCCACTTTTCATGGCCTCATCTCTGTGTGCCATAAAAACAGTCCATTTCTTATGACACACAAGTCTATTGCAGGGCTGACATGGGTTCTGTCTGAAAGGGGTCAACCCGGGAATAATCCGTGTTACATGTGCTATGTGAAAGTGGGTTTAGGAACTGTAACCCAAATTTTTTCCGGCTTCACAAAACCGGGAAAAAAATGGGAATTTGAGATTTTCCTGTCTGAAAGTGGTATTAATGAAAAATATTTGTTGTGACCACCCTTTGCCTTCAAAATAGCATCAATTCTTCTAGGTACACTTATACACAGTGTTTGAAGGAACTTGGAAGGGAGGTTGTTCCAAACATCTTCACAGATCTTCTGTGGATGTAGACTTACTCAAACCCTTCTGTCTCTTCATGTAATTCCAGACAGACTCAATCAGAATCAACTTTATTGGCCAGGTATACTTGCGTATACTAGGAATTTGTTTTCGGTTTACAGTGCAGCAGACACGAAGGGAACAAGTAAACAAGGGGGGTAGGGAACATGTGCAGTCTTCAGATAAAAGAACCATAGGGAACAGAGTGATCATTACGTGCAGAGAAATAGAGTAGAGCGACTGGGCGATCTACCAGGGGGTCAGTTGGTCAGGAGTTCAGCAGGTGGACTGCTTGAGGAAAGAAGCTTTTGAGGCTTCTGTTGGATCTGGTGGGGTTGGCCCTGTATTGTCTGCCAGATGGCAGCAGGTTGAGCGTGCCGTGGCCAGGGTGAAGCGGGTCCTTAACTATACTAGTCACCCGTTTTTTGGCTCTAGACAGATACAGATCATGGACAGGGGGAATGTCCGCTCCGATGATCTTCTCTGCGGAACTGACCACTCTTTGGAGTCTGCGTTTTATCTCTCTCGCTGGCGGAACTATACCAGATGATTATCAAGGAGCACAGCACAGAGTCTACGATTTTGGAGTAGAAGAGGAGCAGGAGTTTCTGTGGGATGTAGAACTTCTTAAGTTGCCTTAGGTAGAACAGCCTCTGCTGCATCTTTCCGATGATGGCCTTCGCATTGAGCCCCCAATTGAGATCTCGGGAGATTGTGGTCCCCAGGAACTTGATGGAGTCCACTAGCGACACCACGCTGTGATTAGTGGCAGAACTCCAACTGGCTTCTTCCTAAAGTCCACTACCATCTCGACAGTTTTAAGTGGGTTGAGCTCGAGGTTGTTGCAGCTACACCACCGGGCCAGCCGGTCCATTTCCCGTCTGTACACCGATTCGTCCCCATCCTTTATGAGGCCAATGACGGTGGTGTCATCAGCGAATTTTAAGATCTTAACTGACTACAACTCGGAGGAGCAGTCGTTGGTATACAGAGAGAAGAGCAGGGGTGAGATGACACAGCCCTGAGGGGCCCCAGTACTGATGGACAGTGCTTGGGAGGAGAATTCTCCCGCTTTGACAAACAGGACCCTCGCATAGGTACCGGGTGTGTCCAGATGCTGCAGAATGTAGTGCAGGCCCAGGTTGACAGCATCCTCAACGCACCAATTCGCTCGATAGGCAAACTGAAGGGGGTCTAATTGGGGGCCGATCACGACTTTTAGGTGGTTCAGTACCAGGCGACCGAACACTTTCATGACCACAGACGTCAGTGCTATCGGTCTGTAGTAATTTAGGCTTGTGATGTTAGGTTTCTTTGGGACCGGACCAATTGTGGAGCTTTTGAGGCAAGAGGGAACTTTGTGCAGTTCTAGCGATTTGTTGACTATCCTGTAGAATATAGGGGGCAAGCTGACCAGCGCATGATCTCAAGGCGGATGGTGACCCTCCGTCAGGACCCGGAGCCTTCCTGGGATTGACCCTCTTGAGCATCTCCTCCACCTCCTCATTGGCAATCTGCAATACCTGGGGTCGGCAACCGAAGGGGAGGTCAGTTGGGGGGAGGTGGTTTGGTTCGCAGGGGTCATCTTTGTCGAACCTGCAATAGAAGAGGTTCAGCTCGTCTGTTAGCTTCTGCATGGCAGAGTGCTGAGGTGTTTTCTTGTAGTTGATGATGGCCTGCAATCCTTTCCATATGGATACGGGGTCATTGGTTGAGAGATCATTTGCCAGCTTGTCCGAGAACTGCTTTTTAGCCAGCCTGATTCCTTTCGTTAGAGAGTTCCTAGCGCGGTTGAATAGTGCTCTGTCGCCACTGCTGTATGCCTTCTCTTTGGCCCAGCGAAGATGCCGGAGCTGGGCATTGAACCATGTCCTAGCAGAATCTGATGTAGGATGTTATGGTGTCAGTCAGGTCGTTCAGATTGGTTGCTGAGGCTTTCAAAGACCCCCTCGTCCGTGCAGTCGAAGCAAGCATGGAGCTTCAGCTTAGCCTCGTTGGTCCATTTCTTGACCGTTCTGACTACAGTCCTGATCTCAGCCCTGATATCAACACAATGATGTTGAGATCAGGGCTCTGTGGGGGCCATACCATCACTTTCAGGACTCCTTGTTCTTCTTTACGCTGAAGATAGTTTTTAATGAAATTGGCTGTATGTTTGGAGTCATTGTCCTGCTGCAGAATAAATTTGATGCCAATAAGATGTCTCCCTGATGGTACTGCATGATGGATAAGTATCTGCCTGTATTTCTCAGCATTGAGGACACCATTAATCCTGACATGGGGCCTTATTCAGGTTTTTTATCAAGCCAAAAAGTAAGCATTTGGGCAAAACCATGTTGCACTGCAGTTGGGGCATATGTACAGTCAGGTTCATAAACCTGAACCAACGCTGTGTAGGGGTCAATAAGGTCGTATTCCTGTAGTCTTTCTTATTTCTCAATATGCACCGAAAAAAGAAAGAGATGTGCAAAACATGGTGCATTGCCTTAAGTTACATAGTTTTAATCACTTAAAATCACCATACATAAAAACACAAAACGTCTAAAATCACCATACACAAAAACACAAAACGTTGTATTACAGTGGTTATTGTATAGTTAGTATCCATCTAGCTCCCACTGACGTTTTGTGTTTTTATGTATGGTGATTTTAAGTGATTAAAACTATGGCCCTCATTCCGAGTCGTTCGCTCGGTAATTTTCATCGCATCGCAGTGAAATTCCGCTTAGTACGCATGCGCAATAATCGCACTGCGACTGCGCCAAGTAATTTTACCATGAAGATAGTATTTTTACTAACGGCTTTTTCTTCGCTCCGGCGATCGTAGTGTGATTGACAGGAAATGGGTGTTACTGGGCGGAAACACTGCGTTTTAGGGGCGTGTGGATAAAAACGCTACCGTTTCCGGAAAAAACGCAGGAGTGGCCGGAGAAATGGGGGAGTGTCTGGGCGAACGCTGGGTGTGTTTATGACGTCAAACCAGGAACGACAAGCACTGAACTGATCGCAGATACCGAGTAAGTCTGAAGCTACTCTGAAACTGCTAAGTAGTTTGTAATCGCAATATTGCGAATACATCGGTCGCAATTTTAAGAAGCTAAGATACTCTCCCAGTAGGCGTAGGCTTAGCGTGAGCAACTCTGCTAAATTCGCCTTGCGAGCGATCAACTCGGAATGAGGGCCCATGTAACTTAAGGTAATGCACCATGTTTTGCACAGCGTCTAGTGATGTCTATGCGTTCCAGACTTCAGGCTGTAATTGACTGCAAAGGATTTGCAACAAAGTATTAAAAAGTGAAAGTTTGATTTAGGATTGCTTAGTTTGTCCCATTACTTTTGGTCCCTTAAAAAGTAGGAGGCACATATAGAAACCGTTGTAATTCCTACACCGTTCACCTGATTTGGATGTAAATAGCCTCAAATTAAAGCGGAAAGTCTGCAGTTAAAGCACATCTTGTTTGCTTCATTTCAAATCCATTGTGGTGGTGTATAGAGCCCAAAATATGAGAATTGTGTCGATGTCCCAATATTTATGAAAATGACTGTAACATGTGCAGGAGATTTAAATTTTGGTGGGGTGTGTTCAAACTGAAATCTAAATTGCAGTGTAAACATAAAGCAGCCAGTATTTACCATGCAGAGAAACAATATAACCCACCCAAATCTAACTCTCTCTGCACGTTACATCTGCCCCACCTGCAGTGCTTTGCCTTCAAAACAGCATCAATTCTTCTAGGTACACTTACACACAGTTTTTGAAAGAACTCGGAAGGGAGAAGGATTTGAGTAAGCCTACATCCACAGAAGATCTGTGGTTAGTTCTCCAAGATGTTTGGAACAACCTCCCTGCCGAGTTCCTTCCAAAATTGTGTGCAGGTGCACCTGGAAGAATTGATGCTGTTTTTAAAGTCAAAGGATTGTCACACCAAATATTGATTTGATTTAAATTTATCTTCTGTTCATTCACTTTGCATTTTGTTAATTTAGAAAAATAAACTATTAACACTTCTATTTTGGAAAGCATTCTTACTTTGCAGCATTTTTTCCACACCTGCCTAAAACGTTTGCACGGTATTGTATATAGAGCACATGCATAGAAGGTAGATAAGGCACACACATAGAAGATACGTAAGGTACATACAAAGAACGTCCATAGGGTATATACATAGAAGTTACATCGGGTACATAGAAAGCACATAGGGCACACATATAAGGGGGGTATGCAATTAGTTCCCATCGTTTCGGAGCTAATGAATTCGCCCCACATGAGTATTCAATAGGGCCATTTTCACCAATG
This sequence comes from Pseudophryne corroboree, assembly GCF_028390025.1. Classification (NCBI taxonomy): domain Eukaryota; kingdom Metazoa; phylum Chordata; class Amphibia; order Anura; family Myobatrachidae; genus Pseudophryne; species Pseudophryne corroboree. The sequence continues at coordinate 112,870,039 of NC_086449.1, read as the reverse complement.
CCTTTTCACCTTTTATATTAAGTGAAAAGGCATTGGCCCGCAGTTTCGACAGAAAACAAGTGGATTCGCTGATCAACGTGTTTTCCGCCCCTGCCACATTTTTTTGCCTAGGCGAAAATCCAGCCCTGCTATTGCATAGGGCGAATCTCCATTCGCACTAAAAATAGCAAAAAAGCTCAGTTATTTCACCTAGGCGAAAAAACGGAGCTAATTGTATACCCCACATAGAGGGAACATAAGGCACACACGTAGAAGGTACTTAAGGTAAATATATGGTAGGTACATAGTATACAGTACATAGTACTTATAAGGGTGCAATATGCCATTCATCACGTTCTGGCAGATAACACAACTCCTACATTACAAATTCATCATTGCTTGTATAGAGGTGAGTACAGAAACCATCGATGTAGAGGGGACCATATAGGACAAATATATGCACAGCTGCATACTGCAGCACATTGGTGCACATTTCATCATGTCAACTGACCCCAGAGAAGGTTCATAAGATACATATATATAAAAGGTACATTCATGGACAACCGAGATAGAAGGTTCATAGGGTACATACAGAGACATAGAATCATATACATTATAAAAGTCTGCATGTACTTACACATTTCAGCCACATGCTCACGTCACCCACTGGATGGTGCTTATGCTCTATCCGGTTAGGATGCAGAATGTATTACTGCCCAACACACTGGCATCCTGATTCATGTCAGGGCACATTGAAGAGTGTTTGCTCTCCCGCTATATACTATGCACATAACACACAGACACACAATGAACACTTGCATGCATTGGTGCTGTTTAGATACATGACCTGTACTGTAGTGATACTGTTCAGCGGACACACACGTATTATCCTGCAGTTATAGTCCTCTGTGCACCTCTTGGCTTGCAGATTGACAGGTCTCTGCAGGCCTCTCTTTTTGACACAGAGCTATTGGGGAGGCAAGATGCATTGTGGATTTAAAAACGTTTAACCCTTTGCTTTCCATTCCAGGCTCGGCTCATTAATATAACCCTTCTATCCCCAGGACGTTCTGCCAAGGCAGTCACAATCTCTTTCTCTCTCTCTCCCTCTCTCTCTTTCCCTCTGCCTGTCTCTCACTTCTCTCGTCTGCCTCAAACTGGCTGTCTGTATCTTTCTTTGCCTGTCTCTTTTATATGTAATTTTCTCAACTCTCACCCTGAATGACATTTCTCAGTTTTGTTTCTGAGTCAGATATTTGCTCTCTCTCTCTGCTTGTCTTCATCTCTAGATATATTTCTCTGCCCCGGAGTTATCAGATGGTGGCAGGGTTTAGCACTCCATAATTCCTATTTCCATGGCTGTGAGATAAGGAATGCTAAACCTTAGCACCTTTTGCTAAATCATGGTCTGTTTTAAATGATCTGCCTGTTTCTGACTTTGCCTGTCTGTAAATATCAATAATAACTTTTGTATTGCAGATTCCTTGAGTATGTCTCCCCCTGAATCTCCCCCAGTCATTTGCCCCTTTTCCCCATTTCTACATCCCTTTTCCTCTGACCTCCTCTTCTCCATCCATCTATTCTCACTTTTCCATTTACAGAGCCTGAGGAGCCATGGACTCGATTTCTAACCATCACACTTCGGAACCCCCCTCCCTACCCATTGTTCTTTCGTAATGTCCCTTATTGCTGAACTCTCTACCCTCTCTTTCCATTTCATTTCCCTAGCCAACATATGTACCCCCAGCTCCCCACCCCCCATACCCCTTGCCTTCATATTTCCTGTCCTCTTTTCCTCTTGCTTCCTTCATAGTTCTAGCATTCACATTGTCACATTGTTATTTATCCTCACTTTGGATAGCACCTTGACCCCATCCCAGTCTCTTGTTCCTCTTGTTTTAGTAAATATCATTAGTTTCACCCCATATTGTTTCTAATATTAGTTATTTCCTGGAGCTACTTTGTCTTTTCCAATCCCCTGTTTATTCCATCATTTTAAACCTGTCTCTTATCCTCGCACCCCCTCCTTCCCCCCCAGTCCCTTTTTACATCTTTGCAGGTCCTGTCAGTGAATTCCAACCATGCGCTTCACATTCTATTACCCTTTATCATAGATCTCCCTCTTTCCTCCATACTCTATACCATTGCTTCCCAAATGCAGTCCTCAAGAAGGAACCCCAGCAGTCCAGGTTTTAAATATGTCCATGCTTAGACATAGATGATTTAATTAGTATCTCAGTCAATTTGATTATACCATCTGTGCACAAGCAGGGATATCCCTAAGATATGGACTGTTGCCTTGAAGACTGCGTTTGGGAACCACTGGTCTATACACTATCTCTTGCCATTCTCCCTTATACCCAGACTTCCTTGTGCTAATCATCCCTACCTTCATGACTCTGCTGAATACCCCTACCCAACCCCTCTCTAGTCACTTCTCTCTCTTTACAGGACCCTCCACTGGTAACTCAAGAGTCCCTCCCTTTCCCAGCATCACACAATGGGTATATAGATCTGGGATTGTCTTGTGTGGTGGGGGCATTTGGGGGGTGGAGGGAAATCATAATACCTTAAGTGGTGGGGGGGGGGGGGGGGAGGGTTGGTAATGACACTCATGAATATCTTTCTCTCCTTTTTCCTATCCTCTTTTTCATTTGATATTTTTCTCTCTCTTTTTTTTCTGATGCGTGAATAGAAGTGGAGCAAAAAGGTAATTTTCATTGGTCCCTTCCTGTTACCCTCACGGTGACTCGTTAATTCCGCCCATAATTAATGTCGGAATCCTAATTTTTCCTTTTCTCTCCACCCCCTTCCTCTGTTCCCCCTCGCTGACCCTATTACCTGCTAATCCCTTTCGCTTTTTAAGGATTACAAGAGCTGGAGTTTATTTGAACCAGTATAAAATCCTGAATGTCCCTACAACATGGAGAGAGAGAGAAAGAGAGAGAGGGTTTAGTGTTGTAGCTGGGTTAGGGGTGTGCAGCAGGTGTACAGATATGTTAAATGGAAGGTCAGGCGCTACATCGGGAGACTGTACAGATGAGTTCAGCACTTTTGAGCTTTAGATGAGATGGAGACATTTGCAGGAATAAAAGATAACTATGTATAACTATTCAGCAAAGTCATGTATCCTGGAGGAATATTTAATGAGGCACCTATGGTTTCTCTAAGTAATTAAGTTAGGGAAATGAAAGAGCAGAGGCTTTAATATGTCTGGCAGAGAAGGAGTTCATTGGTCCACTCTTTGGGAAGGTATAATAAGATCTCTGGCAGAGAAAGGGTTAGTGAAGTGATGCTTTCCTTTGTATTAGCAGGATCATGGCAGATAAAGGTTTAGTGGTGCAATACTCTGCAACCTCCAGCTGCCCTTCATTCCTCACTTCCCTCCTCTTATCCCCGTCATGTTTCCATAGCAACCCCTGAAACCTGGCCTACCTCAATTACTCCCCTCAGCTTTCCCCTATTCTCTCACTCTCTTCCCTCCGCTCAGCGCCTCTCTCCCACTCTCTATGTCACTCTCCTTCTTAATTTATTTATATATCATTTTATTTTCTTTAACTTTTAGTTCTGCCTTCCTCACCCTCTCTATAAGGAAGGGAATGCCTTCTCCTTCGCAGCACTTATATATCTGTCAGAGAAGGATTTAATGGTAGTTCAGCACCTTATGTAAAATGTACACACTGTCTGCACATAGATTGTCCAGAGAGGCACAATAATACACACAAAATATGCATATTTGGCCAAAAGTGTACACATAAGTATTTATACACACGGAGATATAATGGATTAGAATTAAACGCATTACTATGGATACACATGTATATAATATTTGGACATAGTACATTTTCAGATGGTCTGGCTGCCCCCTGAGGATTTGGGAAAATGCTCAGAGATCAGGTGATGGCGGGAAGGTTTGTGGTGTTCGCTGATAACATACAGCCCCCCCACTCCCCCCGTGGTGATGATTAACCTCTCATCTCTCTGCTCTGTGCTGCACTCTGATTACTAACGCCATTAATCCGGTCTCTCCTTCCGCCTGTGCACAGACCTGTCTATGGCTACAGGGAAACGGACGGCTGGAGCTTTCTCTGTGGTGTAACTTTTAAGATATGAAAATTCTCTTATTGCTGTAAATAACTTTTCCACGTAACTCCTAACATTGATTATATCCTCATTGTTTTGCTCAGTATTACCTTTATGTCAACCTTTTGTTCCAAAATTACTAAAACTCATCTATTTCCATATCCTCCATCAATTCCTCTTGGTATTCTATATATTTTGTGCAATCCCTAGAACTACTTCTATTTCTCAATGTATTCTAACCTCTCCCTACAACTGTTACTCCATATACTGTAACCTCTCCCTCCAATTCCTACTGTTACTCCATATGCTCTACCCTCTCCCTCCAATTCCTACTGTTACTCCATATGCTCTACCCTCTCCCTAAACTCCTACTGTTACTCCATATACTAAAACATCTCCCTCCTACTGTTACTTCATATACTATAACATCTCCCTACAACTCCTACTGTTACTACATATACAGTAACCTCTCCCTACAACTCCTACTGTTACTCCATATACTGTAACCTCTCCCTCCAATTCCTACTGTTACTCAATATGCTCTACCCTCTCCCTAAACTCCTACTGTTACTCCATATACTATAACATCTCCCTCCTACTGTTACTCCATATACTGTAACCTCTCCCTACAACTCCTACTGTTACTACATATACAGTAACCTCTCCCTACAACTCCTACTGTTACTCCATATACTGTAACCTCTCCCTACAACTCCTACTGTTACTCCATATACTGTAACCTCTCCCACAACTCCTGTTACTCCAGATACGATAACCTCTACCTACAACTCCAACTGTTACTACATATACTATAACATCTCCCTACAACTCCAACTGTTACTACATATACAGTAACCTCTCCTTACAACTCCTACTGTTACTCCATATACTATAACATCTCCCTACAACTCCTACTGTTACTCCATATACTGTAACCTCTCCCTCCAATTCCTACTGTTACTCAATATGGTCTACCCTCTCCCTAAACTCCTACTGTTACTCCATATACTATAACATCTCCCTCCTACTGTTACTCCATATACTATAACATCTCCCTACAACTCCTACTGTTACTACATATACAGTAACCTCTCCCTACAACTCCTACTGTTACTCCATATACTGTAACCTCTCCCTACAACGCCTACTGTTACTACATATACTGTAACCTCTCCCTACAACTCCTACTGTTACTACATATACAGTAACCTCTCCCTACAACTCCTACTGTTACTCCATATACTGTAACCTCTCCCTACAACTCCTACTGTTACTCCATATACTGTAACCTCTCCCACAACTCCTGTTACTCCAGATACGATAACCTCTACCTACAACTCCAACTGTTACTACATATACTATAACATCTCCCTACAACTCCTACTGTTACTACATATGCTGTAACCTCTCCCTCCAATTCCTACTGTTACTCCATATGCTCTAACCTCTCCCTACAACTCCTACTGTTACTCCATATTCTCTAACCTCTCCCTACAACTCCTACTATTACTCCATATACTATATCATCTCCCTATAACTCCTACTGTTACTACATATACAGTAACCTCTCCCTACAACTCCTACTGTTACTACATATGCTGTAACCTCTCCCTATAACTCCTACTGTTACTCCATATACTGTAACCTCTCCCACAACTCCTACTGTTACTCCAGATACTATAACATCTCCCTACAACTTCTACTGGTACTACATATACAGTAACCTCTCCCACGACTCCTACTGTTGCTCCAGATACTATAACCTCTCCTTACAACTCCTACTGTTACTTTATATACTGTAACCTATCCCTCCAATTCCTACTGTTACTCCATATGCTCTAACCTCTCCCTACAACTCCTACTGTTACTCCATATGCTCTAACCTCTCCCTACAACTCCTACTATTACTCCATATACTATAGCATCTCCCTACAACTCCTACTGTTACCACATATACAGTAACCTCTCCCTACAACTCCTACTGTTACTACATATACAGTAACCTCTCCCTACAACTCCTACTGTTACTCCATATACTGTAACCTCTCCCACAACTCCTACTGTTACTCCAGATACTATAACCTCTCCCCACAACTCCTACTGTTACTCCATATGCTGTAACATCTCACTCCAATTCCTACTGTTACTCCATATGCCCAAACCTCTCCCTACAACTCCTACTGTTACTCCATATGCTCTAACCTCTCCCTACAACTCCTACTGTTACTCCATATATTATAACATCTCCCTACAACTCCTACTGTTACTCCATATACAGTAACCTCTCACTACAACTCCTACTGTTAATCCATATACTGTAACCTCTCCCACAACTCCTAGGGTTACTCCAGATACTATAACCTCTCCCTACAACTCCTACTCTTATGCCATACACTGTAAGCTCTCCCTACAACTCCTACTGTTACTCGATATACTGTAACCACTCCCCACAACTCCGACTGTTACTCCAGATACTATAACCTCTCCCTACAACTCCTACTGTTACTCTGTATACTGTACCCTCTGCCTTTAACTCCTACTGTTACTCCAAATACTGTAACCTCTCCTTACAACGCCTACTGTTACTCCATATTCTCTAACCTCTCCCACAACTCCTACTGTTACTCCATCTAATACTCCATATACAGTAACCTCCTCCTACCACTGCTATTACAATGTTTACTGTAACTTCTCTCTAACGTTCCTCCTGTACAACGCTCCCTACGCCTCTCCCTAAAGTTTGTCCTGTTAACACCATGCATTGTTTCCTTTCCCTATATCTCTCATTGCTCTCTATAACCTCCTATTGATATATAAACTGCAACTTCTCCCTGTATCTCCTACTATTATTCCGTTTAATCTATACCTATTTCTCTTCCTATTACTTCATATTATCTCCCCTTTGCAACTACTCCTATTGCTCCAAGCACTGTAACCTCTCCTCCAATTACTTCATATAACCTCTTCCTATAACCCCTCCTATTACACCACATTCTGTAACCTATCACTATAACTGCTCCTATTTTTCCAATATGATCACTTTAAGGCTTTTCCTATTTGTCCATATAACCTGTACCTATAATTACCTCTATTACTCTATGTAAACTCTCCTTATAACTTCTCCTGTTACTCCATGTAACCCCTCGCTATATCTCCTCCTATTACTCCTTATAGCCTCTCTCAATTATTCCATATAACCCCTTCCTATATTGCCTATTACTTCATATAGCCTGTCCCTATATCTCATCCTGTTAGTCCATACAATCTCTACCTAGAACTCCTCCTATTACAGTACTTTATAGAACCCCTCCCTATATCCCCTCCTATTACACCATATGCGGTAACCTATCCCTTTAATTGTTCCTATTTTTTTAATATGATCACCTTATGACATTTCTCCCTATAACTCTTCTTCTTCTTCTTCTTCTTCTTCTTCTTCTTCTTCTTCTTCTTCTTCTTCTTCTTCTTCTTCTTCTTCTTCTTCTTCTTCTTCTTCTTCTTCTTCTTCTTCTTCTTCTTCTTCTTATTATTATTATTATTATTATTATTATTATTATGTATTTGAAAAATGACAGGAGCTGGTTGGCTGGTACTTTGGGGTCTATTTACTAAGCCTTGGATGGAGATAAAGTTGACAGAGATAAAATACCAGCCAATCAGCTCCTAACTGCCATGTCACAGGTTGGGTTTGAAAAATAACAGGAGCTGGTTGGCTGGTACTTTATCTCCGTTCACTTTATCTCCATCCAAAGCTTAGTACATAGACCCCTATATTTTTTATTACTTCCTTAACTTCTCCCTATAATTCCTTTTATTACTACATATAACCTCTCCCTTTATCTCCGCCTATTTTATTTTTCCAGTATAACCTCTCCTTATAACTCCTCCTATTACACTATATAACACCTTCCTAAAACTCCTCATATTACTCCATATTGCCTCTCCGTATACAGTACCTCACCCTATTACTCATTGTAACTCCTGCTATGACTCCATATTTCCTCTTCCTATAAGTATTCATATTATTTCATATAACGACTCCTTATCACTGTATAACATTTCTTATAATTCCATCATAGCTGTTTCATACAGCCTCGTAAGGCATGCTCCATTTTTAAAATCCTTTTAGTTTAGACCATTGTTTAATATGTTTATTCCTATATATCCCTTGTAGCTACATGTAAACATCTACCTCCCCTATAGGTTCCTTCTATATCCCCTTTGTTTGTGTCACTCTTTGGGAAGAGAGACAATCTCCACCAGTCTCCACCCCACATCTCATACTCTGGTGACAAAGTTGTCTTTACATTGTAGGCTTTTGTCACTTCTAACGGCTTCCTTTGTGAGCAGGCGGATCCCACACCTCCGTACAACACGCACTATCTCTCTGACTTCACTCTTCTCCCTACAGGTGTCTGAGATTAACTCCCTTTCTTTCTGTGTTGCTGTGTAAACTGTCTAACAACTAAAACCTGTTACAAGAACACCCCTATAAGAAAATTTTACAGCCAGGCCATTCCTGTTACTATAAAGGAGCTCCAGTTACAAGGACACCCCCTATTATGACTATGATTAATATATATGCCTGTTGTAGGACACATCTAAATATAGATGGTTGTGCAGAAAAGCTCCTTGGTTTCCCGTCTCGTGTGGTCCTACTAAGGATAGATTATATAAAGTGCCTTGGTTTTTAGTTTACCTAGTGTGGTCCTCTCAGATTGCGCAGAGGTAGAAAAGTACTTACAGATGTGTCCTCTTACATCTTTGCTCTGTGCGCCACAAGTCACGTTACAAATAACACGTGAGTACTGTGTGCTTGGGAGCACTGAGCTTTTTTTGCTATTTTTTCTGTGAAAATGTGTCTTAGACGCAATGTAATGCAATAAGACGCACAAGCATCTTCAGCTGATTCAAATTATATGCAGCATGCCTATATTCTGTGTGTGACTGCAACAGTATTTGCATACAAAATGCTATGCTACAAAATACTGCGACAGTATTTGCATACAAAATGCATCCGAAATGCCATGCTACAGTGTTTTCTAGGAAAACACTGTAGCATGGCATTTTGGATGCAGGTAAAGATACAAATACACACAGAATATAGGCATGCTGCATATCATTTTAATCAGAAGCTGCTTGTGCTTCGTATTACATTGATTTCCGTCTGAGATTCCGCAGAAGTATAGCAAAAAAAGACACTTGGCACTTCCAAATCCCGCCACCTCATGGCGCGACTTGAAGGGCTGTTTGGCGTTACTGCAGCTAGGATGTAAGAGGAGTCATCTGTAGTTGAATTCTTGGTGTAGCCAAACTGAGAATAGGCAGAAAAGCACTTAGTTGTATTCCTGATATAGCCAACGTGGGGATAGGCAGAAAAGCACTTTAGCTGAATGCCTGGTGCAGCCAAACTGAGGATAGACAAAAAAAACCCACTTAGTTGTTTTCCTGGTATAGCCAAACTGAGGATAGGCTAAAAGGCACTTTATTGTACCTGGTGTAGCCAAAGTGAGGATAGGCAGAAAAGCACTTGTACATAGTGTAGCCAAACTGAGGATAGGCAGAAAAATATTTAGTTGTACCTGGTATAGCCAAACTGAGGATAGGCAGAAAAGCACTTAGTTGTACCTGGTGTAGCCAAATTGAGGATAGGCAAAAAGGCACTTTGATGTACCTGGTGTAGCCAAACTGAGGATATGCAGAAAAGCACTTGTTGTACCTGGTGTAGCCAAAGTGAGGATAGGCAGAAAAGCACTTAGTTGTGCCTGGTGTAGCCAAACTGAGGATAGGCAGAAAATCACTTGTTGTACCTGGTGTAGCCAAACGGAGGATAGGCAGAAAAGCACTTGTGGTACATAGTGTAGCCAAACGGAGGATAGGCAGAAAAGCACTTGTGGTACATAGTGTAGCCAAACTGAGGATAGGCAGAAAATCACTTGTTGTACCTGGTGTAGCCAAACTGAGGATAGGCAGAAAAGCACTTGTGGTATCTAGTGTAGCCAAACTGAGGATAGGCAGAAAATCACTTGTTGTACCTGGTGTAGCCAAACTGAGGATAGGCAGAAAAGCACTTGTGGTACATTGTGTAGCCAAACTGGGGATAGGCAGAAAAGCACTTGTGGTACCTAGTGTAGCCAAACTGAGGATAGGCAGAAAAGCACTTGTACATGGTGTAGCCAAACTGAGGATAGGCAGAAAAGCACTTGTACCTAGTATAGCCAAACTGAGGATAGGCAGAAAAACACTTTGTTGTTTTCCTGGTGAGGTCAAATTGAGAAAAGGCAACAAAGTACCTTGTTTTTGTAATCATGTAGACATCTTGAAGATACAATTGGTTTCCTTCTTGTGAGGTCAAAGTGATAATAGCCAACATTTAGTTTTGAACAATTATCAGAATCTTCACGACCCCTGTATCCACTCTCTGACCATCCTTGAACTCAGGATGACTCTGGTCAATAAATATGCTATTAAGTTTTTATTTTCAGGTGTGTGGCATTTCAGTAATGCTTGTATGTTTTCTGTAATAACATCCATTTGCAGAGAAACACATGGAATTATTTGTTAGTTTGAAACAGAAAAAAAGTTTTTACCCAAAGATTTGCAGAAAAATTCATAATTCAGCAAATGTACTGTGAGATAGAAATATTGATGGAGTGTTCTTATAACGAGGGGGTGTTCTTATAACAAGGAACTTGTTTATGGGAAGGAAGATGTTGGGGCTGTAAACATTCTTTTAAAGGGGTATGTTCTTATGACATGGGTTCAGTTATAGCATTTTTTGCACTTGCAAGACATTCAGCTATATAACCAGCGCTACACTGCCCACTAGAGGTCTTGTAGAAATATTAGCACAATTACTACTATTGGAATATGGTCACCAAGACCTTGGGTCGCTGACTTAGGAGAGAGGGCAAGAGGTGTACTTACGGGGAGTTGTAGTGGGAGGGTTCACTACGGGTGGCCGGCGGTCGGGCTCCCGGCGACCAGCATCCCGGCGCCGGGAGCCCGACCGCCGGCTTACCGACAGCTTGGCGAGCGCAAATGAGCCCCTTGCGGGCTCGCTGCGCTCGCCACGCTACGGGCACGGTGGCGCGCTACGCGCGCCACACTATTTTATTCTCCCTCTATGGGGGTCGTGGACCCCCACGAGGGAAAATAAGTGTCGGTATGCCGGCTGTCGGGCTCCCGGCGCCGGTATACTGAGCGCCGGGAGCCCGACCGCCGGCAAACAGAAGACCACCCGTAGTGGGAGATAGTTACAAGGGATTATAGTCTTCCTGATAGTTATTGGGAAAACTTAAGAGCATTGAAATCAAAGGATGAAAATCCCTACACACAGTTTACACATTTTATCTGTTTTCAAAACTTAATTTTCTTTCTTTCTTTTTTTAGTGGGACTGAAGCAAAATTGATGTTTTCAGATCCACTACCCATGTATAAGCCACCTCATATATGCACATGATTAACCTAACTGGCCCGGCTAAAAAATGAATTTGTTCTTACTGCCTGCGCCATTATCCACTAGACAGCCAAGTATCACTCAGCTGCCTCATGGATATTTGTTTTGGTAAATGCCAGCTAAAGGAAATTGGGGTCTATTCATGAAGCAGTGAAAAGACTGGAGAACTTAGCCTGTGGAGAAGTTGCCCATGGCAACCAATCAGCTGCTCCGTACAGTTGTATAGTTTGCAAATTATAGATGTTACTTCAATGCTGATTGGTTGCCATGGGCAACTTCTCCACTGGCTCACTTCTCCACACTTTTCACTGCTTCATGAATAGACTCCATTATTTTTAAAAGCATAGGTATCACTAAGATCAGGATCATGTTAATAAATATCCCCTTAGTTACACAGAGTTTCGTTTAGGTTTAGTTACACAGATTTATAATGCAACTTAGTTACAATAGAGAGTTACTGTGACGTAAAATTACAGGTAGTAATGAGGCATAGTTTTAGTAAAATAGTGACGCAATATTACAGAGTTAGAGTGAGGTATAATTACACCAGTTACGTACAGTGTCGCCTTATTACAGAGTTAGGGGTGTATTCATAAAACAAATAAAAAGCGAATTGATACTTATCACTATACTGTTCGATGCGATGTTAACTGTTATAAGTAGCAATTCACGTATACTCACCGTCCCGGCGATGCGCTGTGGTATCCGGGGCTCCAGCGAGAATTGTCTCCTCCGGTGGTCCCCTTTCTGCGATGTCCAGGGGGTCCCTCTACACATATGCTGCCTGTTGACCTCCTGGCAGGCCGCAGTGGCTGCTGGGAGGTCAGGGGGCGGAGCCAGCACGGGGGCCGGACAGAGGGCAGGGAAGCATTGAGCTTCCCTGCAGTTACCGCACCGCAGTTCAGGTTATGCCATCCTGAGATGGTGAACCTGAACTCCATGGCGAAACGGAAAGTATAGTGATGCAATTCAGGCATGGAGCGGGGGTGCCGCTAGAGTAGTCAGGGACTTCTCCATGGCAACCCGCTCTGTGAATTGCTTTAAGCAGAGAAAAGCCCTGTTTAACCCAAATAGTGACACATTATTACAGCGTTAGATATAATTATAGTAGTTACATATAGTGACATTATATTACAGAGATACAGTACAATGAGGTTTAATTACAGCAGTATGTATAGCGACGCATTATTACAGAGTTAGAGTGATGTATAATTACAGCAGTACATTATTGAATACACATAGGGGTGATTCATTTGTGATCGCTACTGTGCGTTTTTGCACAGCGGATGATCGGCGTCAGACTGCGCATGAGCATGCACCGCAATGCGCACGCACGTCGATAAACAACAACAGGCATCGCCGGACAGTGACAGGCTGGTGCGAAAACTTCGAGAGCGTCAGGAAAAACGCAAGCGTTCCCAAGCGTTTTCAGGGAGGCTGTGTGACATCAGCTCCGGCTCTGATCAGCCTGCTCTCATCACACTGTAGGAGTAAGTCCTGGGCTGTGCACACACTGCACACACTGGAAAAATCATTCAATAATGAGTGTGGTATGAATGGATTTGCAGCTGTCCGCTGACTGAGGGATTTTCTGCAGATCAGCGCACACATGCAGTCGCACACTTGCACGATGAATATACACTCCTCTTGGGCGGTGACTATCTGAACACAGCACAATAAATTTAGCAGCCCAACAATCAGGTCTGAATCACCCCCATAGGTCGAATTAGTGCCGATTTTCGGATTGTCGAAAAATTTGCCACTAATTGAATATCCCCCTTACAGTGAGGTACAATTACAGCAGTTACGTATAGTGACACATATTACAGAGTTAGTGTGAGGTATAATTACAGCAGTTACGTATAGTGACACATATTACAGAGTTAGTGTGAGGTATAATTACAGCAGTTACGTATAGTGACACATTATTACAGAGTTGGCGTGAGGTATTATTACAGCAGTTACGTATAGCGACACATTATTACAGAGTTAGCGTGAGGTATTATTACAGCAGTACGTATAGTGACACATATTACAGAGTTAGTGTGAAGTATAATTACAGCAGTTACATATAGCGACGCATTACTACAGAGTTAGAGCGAGATATAATTGCAGCAGTGACGTATAGTGACACATTAGTACAGAGTCAGAATAAGGTATAATTATAGCAGTTATATATAGTGACACATTATTACAGCATTAGAATGAAGTATAATTACAGCAGTTATGCATAGTGACGTATTATTACAGAGATACAATGAGGTATAATTACAGCAGTTGTATATACTGTCACATTATTACAGAGTTAGAGTGAAGTATAATTACAGCAGTTACGTATAGCGACGCATTATTACAGAGTTAGCGTGAGGTATAATTACAGCAGTTGCATATACTGTCACATTATTAAATGCATCTTTGCACGTAAATGCTGTACAAAGATGCACCATCAGTCGCACCCTGTGGTTACTCGGTCTGTCGCAAGTAAGCCTTTTGATCTCTTTTACAACTGCTTACAAAGACACAGTCACATGCTCAGACACATCCCCATTTGACTTGCCCCCTGCACCCTGCGTTAACTCCCACAAATGTTCACTACCTTTCACAGTCTCTGCAAATAAGTCCTTACTGCATCCGCCATTGTAATCTATTGCCACGCATGTAGAGTGCAACTCTGATGCATGAGCAGTACAAAAAAAAGCACTCAATTGTGTAAACATTGGCATTGATCAACCTCTGACTCTGTGCGTTTTAATTACAGAGAAATATAGCCACTCATAGTTACATAGAGTTATAACGAGGTATAATTACAGAGAAATATAGTCACTTAAAGTTACAAAGAGTTATAGTGAGGTATAAGTACAGAAAAATATAGTCACTCACAGTTACAGAGAGTTATAGTGAGGTATAAGTACAGAGAAATATAGTCACTTACAGTTACAGAGGGTTAAAGAGAGGTATAAATACAGAATACAGAGAAATATAGTCACTCATGGCTACAGTGAGTTATAATGAGGTTTAATTACAGAGAAATATAGCCACTCATAGTTATGGAGAGGTATAATTACAGAGAAATATAGTCGCTCATCGTTACAGAGAGTTATAGTGAGGTATAAGTACAGAGAAATATAGTCACTCATAGTTACAGAGAGTTATAGTGAGGTATAATTACAGCAAAATATAGTAACTCATAGTTACAGAGAGTTATAGTGAGGCATAAGTACAGAGAAATATAGTCACTCATAGTTACAGAGAGTTAAAGAGGGGTATAAGTACAGAGAAATATAGTAACTCATATTTACAGAGAGTTATAGTGAGGTATAAGTACAGAGAAATATAGTCTATCATAGTTACAGAGAGCTATAGTGAGGTATAAGTATAGAGAAATATAGTCACTCATAGTTACAGAGAGTTATAGAGAGGTATAATTACAGCGAAATATAGTAACTCATAGTTACAGAGAGCTATAGTGAGGTATAAGTACAGAGAAATATAGTCACTCATAGTTATAGAGAGCTATAGTGAGGTATAAGTACAGAGAAATATAGTCACTCATAGTTACAGAGAGCTAAGTGAGGTATAAGTACAAAGAAATATAGTCACTCATAGTTACAAAGAGTTATAGTGAGGTTTAATTACAGAGAAATATAGCCACTCATAGATACAGAGAGTTATAGAGGGGTATAAGTACAGAGAAATATAGTAACTCATATTTACAGAGAGTTATAGTGAGGTATAAGTACAGAGAAATATAGTCTATCATAGTTACAGAGAGCTATAGTGAGGTATAAGTATAGAGAAATATAGTCACTCATAGTTACAGAGAGTTATAGAGAGGTATAATTACAGCGAAATATAGTAACTCATAGTTACAGAGAGCTATAGTGAGGTATAAGTACAGAGAAATATAGTCACTCATAGTTACAGAGAGCTATAGTGAGGTATAAGTACAGAGAAATATAGTCACTCATAGTTACAGAGAGCTAAGTGAGGTATAAGTACAAAGAAATATAGTCACTCATAGTTACAAAGAGTTATAGTGAGGTTTAATTACAGAGAAATATAGCCACTCATAGATACAGAGAGTTATAGAGGGGTATAATTACAGAGAAATATAGCCACTCGTAGTTACAGAGAGTTATAGTGAGGTATAAGTACAGAGAAATATAGTCTATCATAGTTACAGAGAGCTATAGTGAGGTATAAGTACAGAGAAATATAGCCACTCATAGTTACAGAGAGGTATAATTACAGAGAAATATAGTCAATCGTAGTTACAGAGAGCTATGCTGAGGTATAAGTACAGAGAAATTTAGTCACTCATAGTTACAGAGAGTTATAGTGAGGTTTAATGACAAAGAAATATAGCCACTTATAGTTCCAGAGAGTTATAGTGAGGTACAAGTATAGAGAAATATAGTCACTCATAGTTACAGAGAGCTATAGTGAGGTACAAGTACAGAGTTGTAGTGAGTTATAGATATAGGGGATGGTAGCCAATCTAGTTGACTCTAGAGGGGCAATCCTATTAGCCCCGATGCCGACACTTATCAGGGTTTATGTGAGGCAGCGATACCAAATCGCCAATAAGTAAGCATTTTTTCCACGATCGCGACCACAGAAACACATAGGTCTGTGGCTTTTTGTGGTTCCCATGTGTTTCTGTGTGAAAATAGGTGTTTTATTACACGGGATTAATGGGCTATAATTGGATAACCCAATAATGACCATCAGGCAAAAATCTCCGTTCAGAAAGTTACTACGGCTAATAGGATACTCCCAGAGTTATACTGAGGAATAATTACAGATAATAATGTGGCACAGTTACAGAGAGTTATATTGAGGCCCAAGGCTGTAGTAAGTTGTAGTTACAGGGAGTATTAGCAAAGCAAAATTACAGAGAGTAATGAGGTATAGTTGTAGAAGGTTGTAATGAGGTACATTTACAATGACTTATATTGAGGCATACTGCATTTACAGTTGGCTGCTGAGGCTTTAAGCTGCAGATAGTAATAGTGAAACATAGTTACAGAATGTTATATTGATGTATAATTACAGAGGAGTTATAATGACCAATGGAGGTACAACTGCAGAGAGTTGTAGTCGTACAGTCGCAGTGATGCGTAGATAAGTTGTGTGAAGCATTTACGGGAGTTGTGGAGATACATAATTACAAAAACTTAATAAAGAAGAGTCTAAAAAGTTTTTTCTTCCAAGTGAATCGTTACATTATACCCAAGAACATGCTGATCATGAGTGCAAAGGCCATCCTTTTACATGCAATTCAAAAAAAGGATAAGAAAGCAGGACAGTCAGTAGCAGTTACCTGGATAGAAGATAATGATGAGCGCATTTTAGATCCAGTGGCAAGAGAGGAAAGTAGCTTTTAGCATTTTCGCAGAGAACCAAGTTTTACTAACAGCCTTAAAGTACTGCATTGACCAGGGATACCATTTATAGTTGGGCTCATAGAATGTTTGAGACAAAAATTGAATAATTTTACTGGAGTTTATGCGAGCACCAATTTTAAACATGTTACAGATGCTCTGTTAGCATGTATGTATGAGATAGCCTTGAGACATTTTTACACTGAACTATTGATGTGAATGTTGGGGATGGCAGCTGTTGACTGCTATCTGAAAAGAAGACATTAAGGGATTTTTAGTATAGAAAAGCTGGCTCCAGGTGTTCTATCAGATGCATTAACAGTAGTCAACTATAGACAGATTAGCTGGCATAGAAGAAGTAAAGAGTAAAGTTATTGTACATTAGCAATGTCTTGGCTATTCTGTTCACTGGGGCAAAAGCCATGAGTCATAGGCAACTGAATATATATAGGAAATATATATAGGAAAGGAAAAAGGTATTTGCAAAATGTCAAAAGGAGAACCGCAGTATTTAAAGGGGTTTGTGGGGCTGAATTATGTTTTGAGGTCCAGTATAGTGTACAACATATCATATAAGAGAATGATAGAAGTAAGTGGCGAGTTACTGTCAGTTAATCTAAGCTTAGGTTAAATGAGATGGAAAGGACAAAAGAGACAAGTAACTGATGGACCAGATAAGTGAGGGCCCTGGCAGTAAATGGAGTCAGTGTGACCATATTTGTTTAAAGGTTATTATAGTCTGATGGTGGGTGAATGACACGAGCCTGTTGATAGACTAACCAAATTCCCAACTTATTCCAAGTAAACTGATCCACTGGACTTTTCTATTGCTGCTTTTTATTTTGCCTCCCATCCCAAAGAAGTTTCATTGTGGTGTCGTCCAATGACAGTGCTCCCATCACCTGCCCACTGTGGCGGCAGCCATTTTGTCATCTAAACCCAGTGTTTATGAGAATGAAGTCTATTAGAACCCAGTAACATCATGGAGGTAGGATAATGGCTGCTGCTGCTTTGTGTGTAGGGGACATGTGCACATCAGGGGCCCCATTAATTTATTTGTTAAAATGACCTAGCCGTCTTTTAATAGACAATCCAAGAATATGAGTAAATCATAAGGGGTGTTCTTTTAATGGGTTCCCTTACATAAAGGGTTCATTCACACAACATGATGTTCCTACAGACGGGATACAAGTTTTCTACAATAGTTTCTTTTACTTAATCAATATTTCCGTCCAGCAGGACAGAGGATACCAATCTCCTTTACCCACAATGCAACTCAGTGTGTCTCTTTCTTGCATCTCCCACCTCATGGCTGTTTACTCAGCTCCCCTCTAACCCAATTAGCTTTCAGGATCCCAACCTCAGCAGCAACAGAGATCCTCAGTGGGGGGAGGTCAACCACCTATTTTCCATGTTTGGCTGAAAGTGTAATATGTGACCTCAGAATTTTTCTTTTCTCCCTCCCCTAGCAGCATTGTCATGGCAATAAAACGTGTAATTTTCTCCTACTATGGGGAAGGGAAAGAGATCAGGAAGAGGAGGGGGAAGAGAGAGATGCTCATGAGTAGAGAAAAGAGACAGTTTCTAAGGGGACAGAATAATGTCTGCATCAGCAGTTCAGTGGTGGGAGAGAATGATCCAAGAGATAGTTCTGATATTATATCATCTCAGCAATATAAGACTTAGTGCAGGATAGAACATTTTGGAAGAGTGAGCGGCAAAGCGATAACAATTTTAAAATTGCAAAAGTTAAATTGAACATTTGTTTCATTTGGATAATCTTAGTTGATTTGTCTTTGAAAGATGTAGAGATTAGGAGAGGTTCCACCATGGGAAACCATGTAAGTGGGACAGGGAGGGGGAACTACGTGGAGTACTGAACACCAGAGAGGCTGGGATAGGCAGCCATTAAGTGTTGGTGGGTTTTTTGATATTAGGAAAGGTTTTTTTTCCCCTCTGGTTCTCTCTCTTAATCTTCTTCCCTTGTCATACCCTTCTCACTCTCCCAGACTCATCCTCCTATGATCACAGGGTAATCAGGGGGTGTAGAAAGAATGCACAGCTCACCACAATTTTCTGTCTCTCTCCCCTCCTGCCCCTTTCCCTTTCCCTCCTTTCTGTACTACTTAATTCATTCCCGCCTCATCTGATATTTTATCATTACATAAATTTGTTTTCCATTTCTCTAATCATATCTTTCAACCTATTTTTTTTTTTTTGCACCTGACCATCTTTTTGTCCTGTTCGCTTATTATTACATTCCCTCTATTTTTTTTTTTCATTTGGACATAACTGTCTTTTTCCATAATTTCCTGTACTTACCCCACCCCCACCCCTGCACTGTCTTCTACTTGCCATAATTTCCTTTCATATTGCCTTTCTTCCTCCCTCTGTACTTTCCCACATTTTCCCTTCCCAACAGTTTTCGTCTGCCCGGGAATGCTGCAGGAGATTCTAGAACCCACTTCCACCCATGAGTCTGAGCACCAGTCAGGAGCGTGGTGTCGAGATCCCCTACAGGCTGGCGAGCGCCTCTATGTTATGCCATGGATTCCCTACCGTACAGACACATTAACAGAGTATGCGTCGTGGGAGGACTATGCTGCTGCCCGTCATACCACTACGTACCGACTACCAAGTCGTGTGGATGGAACAGGTTTTGTGGTATATGATGGAGCTGCTTTTTATAATAAAGAACGTACACGTAACATTGTTAAATATGACCTTAGGACACGGATCAAGAGTGGAGAAGCCATCATATCCACAGCAAACTATCATGATACCTCGCCCTACAGGTGGGGTGGCAAGACTGATATAGACTTGGCTGTGGATGAGAATGGGTTGTGGGTTATCTATGCGACAGAAGGAAATAGTGGGAGGCTGGTGGTCACCCAGCTCAATCCATATACTCTTCGCTTTGAAGGCACATGGGAGACCACTTATGATAAGCGCTCAGCATCAAATGCCTTTATGGCATGTGGGGTCCTTTATGTGTTGAAATCAGTGTATGCGGATGATGATAATGAGTCAGCAGGCAACCGGCTGGAGTATGCCTTTAACACCCATCGCAACAGGGAGGAGCCATTGGGAACAAATGGAGCCAGTGGACTGGATTTTCCCAACCCTTACCAATATGTTTCATCAGTGGACTACAACCCTAGGGATGGACAGCTGTATGTCTGGAACAACTATTTTCTGGTGCGCTATGCCTTGAGATTTGGCCCTCCTGATCCAGCAGAAGGTTAGTTCTATAAACAATGGAAGAAAATGTAATGTGCATGGCCTAAAAATTGATTGAGTAAATGAGTAGGATTCCGTTGAATTAGAGAGGAAAGGAGACCCAAAGGACCGTGGCCAAACGTAAGAACAGACTATGACAATATGGAAAGAAGGACAATAGATTAGGATAAAATAATTAAGAAATACTCATTTATAAGCAGCCTGAAAGCAATGTATAGTGCTAGGTGTCAGCTACAAATGTTGGGAAGATTTTATAGTCTGGAAAAGAAATATGGATGGGCACGGATGGCACATGGTGATTCTGCATAGCCTCTGACCCCACCTAGAATATGATATGATGTTTGAGCATAGTCCATATAGTAAGACATTAGGAAGCTTGAAAGAGTGCAGACACGTTAATATATCCATTGGACATTCTTAGCTGAAGAGATGCCAGAAAGAAGAGAGGGGTCAGTTATGGCTAGTCAGCACAGTGTGTTTCAGCACCAAAGCTGCTTATTGCCTAGTGGGATGATGCATGTCTGCGGTGCCCTGCTCACATGCATTTCTATGTGCATTACAAGCCTGTGTCTTTTGCAAAGAAACAGTATTTACTGTAGATATGGATGAGCAGCTTGTGGCATACTTTATTTATAATGATCCAGTAGCACTGATGCACCCCTCCACAACTAGTACTATATTACATTACCTACATGCGGAAGATATTAAAATGCGCTGTAAGGGGTAGATAGGGCATTGCATCCTTTATATAGCATGGTGCAAAATTGTCGCCATCTATGCTGCTGTATGATCACTTTTTGTCAGTGGGTTGCTGCTCGCTCAGTGACGGCATGTTAGGTGAAAAGCAAACACACAAATGCATTTTAACAGCACGTCAAACAATGGGCAGCAAATTTGCCAAAGTGTCAGAATAGACGGATAATGCCTTTGCTTTTAGAGGTGTGAACCTAATTGGGTACTGCATACAAAGGCTGCCAAAAACAAAGCAGGCTTTTTAGCTACAGTGTGTGCCATCCAGCGTTAAATGAGCCCCCAGTGATGTTTATAATAGAGAAAAGAGACATACAGGGGGCGAAGTGCCATATACAGTAATATTAATGATCCATATTAGGATCTCTGTAGTGCACTTTTCATGCTGTATGCATTACACCTGTATGGGTATGCTGTAAGAATAGAAGACAGCTAATCCCATCATCAAAGCAGATTGTTGATTTACTTACACAAAGGGTAGTATAGATGCATCCTGCGAGGTCTTGCAAGTTAGAGCTGCGGCACACCGTAGTCATGTCCCAGTATTACATTTGGAACAGAACAATAATATTTCTATTCTGTGCATTGAGTTATGTAGATTCTACGATATGGCAAAGTACTGCTTCTGGATGTCAGGTGGATTCACCTTCTCAGTGTAATAAACTGGAAGTAGCTTTAAAGGGGGATTCAAACTTTAGAGGGTCTTATGGTCAGTCTCGGATATGATGACAGATAAGCTGAGTGCATACAAATGTATCTTTACAGCACATTTATTGTTTTATCTAAACACAAAAGACCAGACGAGCCTAGACCAGTGGTTCGTAAACTGTTGCAGGGGTTGGTGGTCCACGACCAATTAAAATTATTTATGGTCCATGTAATAGGTAAAACCAGTGCTTGTCACTGCAAATCATAAAATATGTGGACAAACAGGAGCGAATGCTATCCATCACCACATAACGGAACCTAAGAATGATACATAAAGTCATTTTACTTGATTTAAAAAAAAAATTTTTAAATTTCTCATTACGAAACTTTTGGCCTAGGGGTGCCCTGAAAAAAAATAATGATACTCTCTAGGGCGCCGTGATTCAAAAAAGTTTGGGAACCACTGGCCTAGACAATATAATTCTCTGAAGATGGAGTCCCCTTTTAACTAGAGTATGTTTTGGAGTTACAATAGGACAATTGTGCATCTGGAAGTAACAGGTGGACATATTTCATCTCATAGCTGGTGATTGGCCAAAGTAGAAAGACATGGGAGGGGGGGGGGGGGGTGTAATAGGGTGTGAGAATCAGAAAGTGAGAGATTTTGTGAGAGTTTTCTGTTTTTCTTTTTCTTTTTAAAGTGGCAATCATTTACACCGCAAACGCAACCTGGTTTTGTTGTGTAAATGAATGCCGCTTTAAACTCCCCAGAAAACTCTCACAAAACTTCTCACTTTCTGATTCTCACACCCTATTACATTACCCCCATGAAGTTAGGACTTTTTCTAACTTTACCCAAAAACAAAAGGTTACCGTCAATATAAAATCACTCTTATCACGGCAAGTTTTGAACTCAGTGTCCCATAAGACCACCCTGTATGGATATAATTTATTGTGTTTATGGTTCAGGTTGCTTAATCCGTAGATTTTGATGTAAACATTACTATAATGAGTGTTCACGGAAGCTGTCATCTTAAAAATAGATTATCTTAGTAGAAGAAAACATAATTATTTATGGCTGACAATAACATCATCTCCCTGCTGCAAAATTATGATTGCCTTTGCCAAATAACATTTCATATTTCATGCCAATTTTATGTATTTTTTATTATAATTTTGAAGTGTTAAAATTGGTTTTTATATCCTTGCAACAAACTTGTACCTTAGCCGTGATTCTCCATTTACATGTATCATATGTGAAGGGTGTTGGTTAGATTGATGTTATGCTCAGGTACCGCCTGATTTAATATTATGTTGCGCTATATAGTTGGGACTGTTAGTGTACGGAATACAGCATAAGCGTACAGTGTGCTTGAGTTCCTCTGCCGTAAACACATAACGGCGACCTATTGTCCTAGTATACACCCAGCTAAATAAAATGATCCCATGTTAAACAAATATTATCTTACACCTGTCAACCTTGCTGTTTCCCAGGGACATTCATGGCTTTTTAAACGTTCTCTGTGACAAGGTCCCTGTCTAATGGATAACTGCACAATTCTCCCTATCTTGTTTTCATATGACGGATGAAAATTTTTTCTTCTATTGTGAAACGTATATTTTTTTACCATTACGAGTCGGAATCAATGAGGCAATTGAGTATTGTTCAGCTGCCTCGGTGATATTTCATTGATAAGTTCTGGCAATATGCCATAGGTAGCGACCATGCAGTACTTCTCTGTACCCTGGGGTTTAACGAGGAAATCCTTTCTGCACATGTGTAGAAGAGATTTCCTCCTAACCCGACACCTGATCCCGGCTCCCCCTGCCAGTTATGAACCAACTTCTGACAGACAATATCACTGACAATTTTTGTGCCCCAGAATGCCATGGGAACGCCATTCTGGATCACATGTGACCGTAGCATATGTTCAAAGAGGGGAACTGAAGTCCTCCCTCTGCACTTTTGGGCTGATTTTTGCACTGTGGAGATCAGATGGGGGACTGCTGATCAGTCCACCGTAAGACCCGCTCTGCTGTGCTCCACATGAGGGGGGACGGGAGAGGTAAGTGCAACTGGGGGGGAGGGAAGGATGAGGGTCAATAGCCACAGCACAGGGGGTGGGAGAGTTAACACCACAAAGGGATTTATTGCCACTGGGGACGGGTGGTGAGATCTATAGACAAAGAGAGTTTATTGCTGCTGTGGGAATGGTGTTATTCTTTAGTGGAAAACTATGGGGGTGTGGTGTGATGCCACTGGGAGTTTCAGGGTAATGCCACTGGGGATCAATTGCCACTGGGGTGGTAAGGGGGCTATGTATAGAGACTTGGAGTGGGTGCTAGACACTTCCTTTCAATGTTTTTCACTAATATATTAAAATATGTTTTAAATTTATATTTTTCACTTAAATCATTTAACAATTAAATTTTTTGTTATTTTGGAGAGAGAAAAAAATGTGTGTTAAATAGGGAATTTCCCCTGGGTGCTCATATTGCGCAGTGAGATCTGATGTCCTGTAAGGTTACACTCTTTATGGTGTTATTAGCTGCACATTATTATCTGCATTAGTTGCTAGCTGCAAGTGATTGCACCTGATAACCTGAAATAACATGCTAGCTGTTATATACCCATGAGCGTAATGTAATATCTGTGTATATATATATATATATATATATATATATATATATACAGTGAGTCCTGAAGTCTTAGCTTAAGTGTATGATAGTAAATGTATATGTTATAAGAACAAACACAGCTGCTCCAACCATCCTTCATTCCAGATATTACAGCAATGACCTATATAGTACCAGAGTCCTTCGGCAGCTTGTTATCTGTATCATGTATAGCCGAGGGTATAATTACATCACACTATAGAAATCTGTTACAACAACTCTGACAGATATATTATGATACATTTCTAGAGCATTGTTTGCTTCAAACCTTGGAATAGTATCAACACTGCATATACGTTAACCCCTTAATTCCTGCATGTTTTTAAAGTGACCACTCACGGATGAACCCAAAACATGTGGGTGGCCGAATTGGATGAGGTCCAGCCATCCACTTGTGAAGGAGGCCGGAGCGCTGGCCGCTTCCTGTGAGTGCTTGCGCAGCCTCTGCAGTTGATAATAGCATCATTATTTGATATCATGGCGATTTTGGAGTATCACATGACACAGCATTAGGCCAGGTGCCAGGTATTTACTGCAATATTACTGTATGTATGGCCAGCAGTAGAGGGAATACACTGTTCTAATTAAAGCGGCCTACACTTTCTTATTACATATTACCTATTTGCTGATGGTAACGTGATCTGTAAACACATTTTTTTCTTTATGGTTTAAAAAAAATAAAATCAAAGGATTATCTTTTGTTGCAGAAAGATGCAACACACAGTAATGTTATCTGACTCCCAGGTCTAGTGATCAGTTTCTAGAGAGAATGAGAGCTCACACTAATAACATCCATGTGAAATGATACAAGTTCTCTTACATTGTCAGTACACAATTACAGTCATTAGATGCAACTATACTATCTGCTTGTTTTGAAGGAGAGAAACCAGAAAAGGACGTCTCTAGTTATTATTTTCTTAAAAGACCTTCTCTTCCCCAGCTGATTGCGGGTTCATTCCTAAGGGGATCCGGTCAAGATCCCGACGGTTGGGATCCTGGCTGTCGAAATATCGATACCGGAATCCTGACACTGATCAGAATGCTTGCGCTAGCATCCTGAATGAGATCACAATGTCGGCAGCCAGGATCCCGAATGAGTGACTGCCGGGCCACAGGGGAATTGGGGGGGTAGGTTTAGGCTGCGGGGGGAGGGATAGGGTTAGGTTGCAGGAAGGGGGGGGTAGGTTTAGGCTACGAGGGGAGGGACAGGGTTAGGTTGCAGGAAGGGGGGTTAGGTTTAGGCTGCGAGGGGAGGGACAGGGTTAGGTTGCAGGAAGGGGGGTTAGGTTTAGGCTGCGAGGGGAGGGACAGGGTTAGGTTGCAGGAAGGGGGGTTAGGTTTAGGCTGCGAGGGGAGGGACAGGGTTAGGTTGCAGGAAGGGGGGTTAGGTTTAGGCTGCGAGGGGAGGGACAGGGTTAGGTTGCAGGAAGGGGGGTTAGGTTTAGGCTGCGAGGGGAGGGACAGGGTTAGGTTGCAGGAAGGGGGGTTAGGTTTAGGCTGCGAGGGGAGGGACAGGGTTAGGTTGCAGGAAGGGGGGTTAGGTTTAGGCTGCGAGGGGAGGGATAGTGTTAGGTTGCGGGAAGAGGGGTTAGGTTTAGGCTGCGGGGGGAGGGATAGGGTTAGGTTGCAGGAAGGGGGGGGGTAGGTATAGGCTGCGAGGGGAGGGACAGGGTTAGGTTGCAGGAAGGGGGGTTAGGTTTAGGCTGCGAGGGGAGGGACAGGGTTAGGTTGCAGGAAGGGAA
The DNA here is from genome assembly GCF_028390025.1 of Pseudophryne corroboree. NCBI lineage: Eukaryota > Metazoa > Chordata > Amphibia > Anura > Myobatrachidae > Pseudophryne > Pseudophryne corroboree. Next base: position 112,844,078 of record NC_086449.1, on the reverse strand, counting down.
GGGTAGGTTTAGGCTGCGAGGGGAGGGACAGGGTTAGGTTGCAGGAAGGGGGGTTAGGTTTAGGCTGCGAGGGGAGGGATAGTGTTAGGTTGCGGGAAGAGGGGTTAGGTTTAGGCTGCGGGGGGAGGGATAGGGTTAGGTTGCAGTAAGGAGGGTTAGGTATAGGCTGTGGGGGGAGGGATAGTGTTAGGTTGCAGGAAGAGGGGTTAGGTTTAGGCTGTGGGGGGAGGGATAGGGTTAGGTTGCAGTAAGGGGGGTTAGGTACAGGCTGTGGGGGGAGGGATAGTGTTAGGTTGCAGGAAGAGTGGTTAGGTTTAGGCTGCGGGGGGAGGGATAGGGTTAGGTTGCAGTAAGGGGGGTTAAGTTTAGGCTGTGGGGGGAGGGATAGGGTTAGGTTGCAGGAAGGGGGGTTAGGTTTAGGCTGCGGAGGGAGGGATAGGGTTAGGTTGTAGGGAGGTGGGGTTAGGTTTAGGCTGAGGGGGGGACAGTTATAGATTTGGGCTGCAGTAAGGGAGGGTTAGGGGGTGATGGGTAGCATGCTTACCCAAACCCTGTTGGGGCCCAAACCGCGGGATGCCGCTGTCGGTATTCTGACTGTCGGCATCCCAACCACTGGCATTTCAGCCCCAATCCCCATAGTGCTGCAATTTACATTTCTCCCAAATTAGCTGCAAAAAGAAAGTAGTCGGAGGCATATAGTACGACTTATGCAAGATAAGCTAGGTGGAGAGAGTAGTAGGAGAGGAAGTTCCCATGTAAATGCACATATAGAGCAGAATTAATTGCAGCAAACATGTTTTCTTTCTTGTATGAAATTAATGCAGTTATCCCCAGCTATTCACATCTAAACTAACATAAACTCGCTGTTACTAATTAGCACAGTTACTCCTTAGCTCTGATGAAAGTTATTTTTCTAACTCATGCAGGGATGGCATTCTTTGGCTAAGTATCCTATATAACAAAAGTCTATCACTATCCCTCACCTCTATGGGGAGAATTAAAGTGTTATGCACGCTGGCAACCACTAGATGTAGCCCGATTGAGCAATTCAAGTGTTGCTCCGTTCGGGCACTGAAATTACTGTTCTGTTGTTCTGTAATTCATGACGGTCTGGTAACTAGTCATTGATAATTGCCAGCAGGCCCTGCAACTAGGGAAGGGGTTCAAAGGGAACACCCTTACCGGGCCCCGAGGGTCAGAGGGCCCCCGAGGATCAGAGGCACAAAAAAAACATGGACGCAGAGCCTACTCATTATTTTTATACTGTCCACTCAGCCTGCCAGGTCAGAGTATACAATCAACATGTCCCAATCAAACTGCCCCCCCAGTTATCCGTCACTTGGTCTGTTCCCACTGGATGTCGTGATGTAATAACGTGTGACGCCGCACTGTGCTGGCCCCTCCCTGTCTCCTTGTGCTGTCGCCGAGGAGCTCAGAGCAGCCCTGAACCCAGCAGGAAGAACTGCCTCCCGTCGTGCACACCACTGTGACAGACAGACAGCAGCAGGTGCCCGAGCCCAACCACTGTCCCTACAGACAGAGGGGTAAATGTATTATAGCGGCTGACGCGCTGTGTCTCCCTGCCCGGCCGGCTCTACTGCACATGTGCGGGATGTCGCTACTCACACAAGATCCCCTGCACACTCCGGAGCTGGCACCCGTCACAGCTAGGGACAGCTCTGTGTTGTATGGGCATCGCCACCTGCAGCTGTCAAAATTGACAGCTGCAGGTGTCAGAACGGTCAGCGATTGGGCATACATTGCCCGCACATATCGGCTTGCTACCTTTTAGATAGCAGCGCCAATATGGACAGGGGCGCATAGCCAGTGTCTTACATGGGGCAGAAGCGGTATCAGTGCATATAACGTGCGCTGATACTGCTTCTCCCCCATATCGGAGGGTGGGGGTTGAGTTTTCTGAGATTATCCGTGTACTGGGCCCCAAGATTTCTGTTGCCTGCACTGATTGCCAGTGAATTGGAGTTCTTTTATATTAAGTTCCATGCAAATTTCACAGTATAGTATTATTATTATTATTATTATTATTATAATAATCAATAAATGAAAGTTATTAAGACTTTGTGCCTAGTACTGAAGCTTGACCTAGAGGCTTTACAAGCTCACATGTTTCTCTGTCCACTCTTCGCCTTCTCCGAAATTATTCATGAATATAGTATATTTGTTTCTAGTTCTTTTCTAAAAATCCAATAAAATTGTTAATCCTTTTCTTTTTATGCAATAGTAAATGATATGGGTCCCGTCGTATTAGAAGAGCCACTGGCTGTGTGGGTGTTGTTGCCTGGAGATATTTGATTCTCTTATATATCACATTTAATTCCAGCTGAGGCATGGTACTGTGCTAAGACTCCAGGAGGCATTTCCCAGCAGTGCCTAGGGCAGCATCTGTAAGAAGTCTGCAGAGAAATGGCTTTATATCAGTTTTATTCGTTTTTTTATGCTGACTTATCAGCTTTAGAAGTGGTACTGTGTGATCCGCTATAAAGAAGTAGAATCATGTGATCCAAAAGGGATCCGGTCTGGGTCCCAGAGGTCAGGATCCCGGCAGTCGAAATACTGACGCCGTAATCCCGACACCTTGCATGAAATGCCAGTGCCAGCATCCCGACAAGGATCACAATCCCGGCGCCGGAATCCCGACTTCTGGGATCCCAAACAAGGGTTTACCAGGGTTGTGGATAGGTAAGCTGGGGAAAGGGTGTTTTAGGTCTAGGCTGCGGAGGAGGGTTACAGTTAGCTCCAGGAGAGGGAGGGCTAGTGTTAGGCTGCGGGGATGGGGGAGGGTTAGGTTTAGGCACCACTGGGGAGGATTAGGGTTAGGCTGCCAGGGAGGGGTGAGAGGGGGGGAAGGGTTAGGCTTAGGCTGAAGGAAGGTGGGGGTTAGGGGGACATTGGAAGAGGGTAAGTATACTTCAGCATGCTGCGGTTGGTCTTCTGACTGCCAGCATCCGGGCCGCCGGCATATCATACCCAACCCGATCCAACATGCATTTTGAGAGAAGTGGCACTGTGTAAGCCAACATGTCATATCAGTGCTCCGTGATCCATCATAAGAGAAGTGACACTGTGATCCAGTAAGAGGGAAATGTCACTGAGTAATGATCTAGCATGAGAACATTGGTACTGTGTGATCCAACGTGCAGTATGAGAGAACTGGCACTGTGTGATTCATCATGCATTGTTAGAAAAGTGACACTGTGTGATCCAACGTGCAGTATGAGAGAAGTGGCACTGTGTGATCCATCATGCATTGTTAGAAAAGTGACACTGTGTGATCCAACATGCAGTATGAGAGAAGTGGCACTGTGTGATGCAGCATTCAGTTTGCGAGTAGCGAGGCTGTGTGATTCAACATGAGAGAAAACATGAGATCACTGTGTGATCCACTTTAAGAGAAGTGGCACAGTCACTGTGTTGTCCAGCATGAGAGAAGTTCTGCTGTGTGATCCATCATGATAGAAGTGACACTGTGTGATTCAGTATGAGAGAAGTGGTGTTGTGTGATCCTGCATGCTATATGAGAGTAATGGCGCTGTGTGATCCAACATGGAAGAAGTTGTACTGTATAATCCAGCATGAGAAAAGTTGTGCTGTGTTATCCAGTATAAAATAAGTGGCATTGTACCATCCAACATTAAGATAAGTGTCCCTGTGTGATCCAGCATGAAAGATGTGACATTTTATCACCCAGCACAGTAGTGATGCTGGGATGCAGTTAAATTGCCGGCAGTCTGGATCCCGACCATCAGGATAGCGATGCCGCAATCCCAACTGCTGATAATGCCGGCAGCTGGAATCCCAGCTCATAGGGGCTATTCCCACTAGTGGGTGTCCATGAAACCCATAGAGTGGGAATAAAACCTGTGGCGAGCACAACGAGCCCGCAAGGGGACTCTTTGTGCTCGCCCCGCTGACGGCATACTGACGGCTGGGATGCCGTTGTCTGTATACTGACGGCCGGCATCCCGACCATCTGTAATACATACTTATCCCGTAATGCAGTGTGATCCAGCATGGGACAAGTGTTACTGTGTGATCCAGCATGAAAGAAGCAGTACTGTGTGTTCCAGCATGAGAGAAGTGTTACTGTGTCATCCAGCATATGAGTAGCGGACTGTGTCATCCAGCATGAAAGAAGTGTTACTGTGTGATCCAGCATGGAAGAAACAGTACTGTGTGTTACAGCATGAGAGAAGTGTTACTGTGTGATCCACCATGAGAGTAGCGGACTGTGTCATCCAGCATGAAAGAAGTGTTACTGTGTGATCCAGCATGGAAGAAACAGTACTGTGTGTTACAGCATGAGAGAAGTGTTACTGTGTCATCCAGCATGGGAGAAGTGGTACTGTGTGATCCACCATGAGGAAAGTGGTCCTGTGTGATCCACCATGAGGAAAGTGGTACTGGTACTGTGTGATCCACCATGAGGAAAGTGGTACTGGTACTATGTGATCCACCATGAGGAAAGTGGTCCTGTGTAATCCACCATGAGGAAAGTGTTACTGGTACTGTGTGATCCACCATGAGGAAAGTGATACTGTGTGATCCACCATGAGGAAAGTGCTACTGTGGTATTAGTCTATATCACAGGAGAACATATATAGGGACCAGGACATCACACTGTACAATAAAGCTCAGGAGGAACTTTATAATTCATGTTATAAAGATGGCATAGTCCTCGTCTCCCTGCACACAGTGGGCCTGAGTCATGCACAAGCCGTTTTACAGACACATCTCTTGGATTTCGTCGCACTGAGCACGCGCCATATAGAGAAGTCGCCAACTGTGCATGCTCCGACTCAGGCATACACACACAGACACAGGTGGCAAATGTGGACGGACTGATCAGACCACTCTCTCCGTGAAATGGGAGCGTTTCTGGGCAGCAGCCATGCAGGCACACTGGGCCTAATTCAGAGTTGATTGCAGCAGCAAATTTGTTAGCAGTTGGGCAAAACCATGGCCCTCATTCCGAGTTGTTCGCTCGCTAGCTGCTTTTAGCAGCATTGCACACGCCAGGCCGCTGCCCTCTGGGAGTGTATCTTAGCTTAGCAGAATAGCGAACGAAAGATTAGCAGAACTGCTAATAAATAATTCTTTGCAGTTTCTGAGTAGCTCCAGACCTACTCACAGATTGCGATCAGCTCAGTCCGTTTAGTTCCTGGTTTGACGTCACAAACACGCCCTGCGTTCGGCCAGCCACTCCCCCGTTTCTCCAGACACTCCCGCGTTTTTCCCTGGTACGCCTGCGTTTTTTAGCGCACTCCCGGAAAATGCTCAGTTACCACCCAGAAACACCCCTTTCCTGTCAATCACTCACCGATCAGCAGTGCGACTGAAAAGCGCCGCAGAATCCACAGCAAATCTACTAAGCTTTTAGTTAAATAACTAAGCGCATGCGCCCTGCGTGCCTTGCGCATGCGCATTTTGCAACAAATCGCAGCATAGCGAAAATCGGCAACGAGCGAACAACTCGGAATGACCACCCATGTGCACTGCAGGTGGGGCAGATATAACGTGCAGAGAGAGTTAGATTTGGGTGGGGTGTGTTGAAACTGAAATCTAAATTGCAGTGTAAAAATAAAGCAGCCAGTATTTACCCTGCACAGAAACAATATAACCCACCCAAATCTAACTCTCTCTATAAATGTTATATCTGCCCCCCCTGCAGTGCACATGGTTTTGCCCAACTGCTAACAAATTTGCTGCTGCGATCAACTCGGCATTCTAGGTGCAGGTGCGCAGCTGCTCAGCATACACGGGCGGAATCTCACAGCAGCATAGCTAGCGGGCAGGCTGCCAGAGGCCGCAGATGCGCAGGACTTAGGACCAGCCCCAGTACAGGAGAACATGTGGGCTGAGTGCTGGTGACATGACTGAGGCACATTGCACTGCATTCTCCTGTATACTGGACCTGCCTCTCTGTATGTAAGAGACAGATAGGCCTATCCACAAGGCATCAGCGTGGAGGGGTAATGTTGCTGTACTGGGTGTATATTGTTTTTTTGTTACTTTATGAACTTATATATTTCAACTTAAAGTATCTCTACTGTCTTTATTTCCCACTCCTTAGGTCCAGTTACTCCCACGCCACCAGTGGTCACAGTCACCCTGCCTCCCCCACCAGTGACTGTCACCACTCTGCCATCTGCCACCACAACTGTTCGCCGCCCTCCCCTCACAACGCATCCTGTAGGGGCTATAAACCAAGTGGGGCATGATCCTCCTACCCCTGGTACCCGCCGTCCTCCCCCCTCCAACCAGCATTCACACCCAGAGATATTCTGTCCTGCACGTGAGGAACGAAGAGTCCAGTGGCCGGCTACCCAGCAAGGCATGCGAGTAGAGAGACCCTGCCCAAAGGGCACACGTGGTGAGTGGATTGTTTGTATTTCTGAAAGGGAAAAATGAGGATCCACATTATGGCAAAGGACGTTCCATGATGAATATGGAACATGTGAGAGATATATATATATAAACAGAAAGTTCAGCACTCACCAAAGCAAGCTCACTTATCTTCACAACATCAATAAATAAATGATGGGGGTTTAGTTAGTGAATTGGTCAATGCACGGAAGCCTGCAAACCGCTCGCCAAGGTACCCCACCTTCACCTATATATATAGATATATATAAAATCACCCACATGAAGACACATTTTATTATCCAGAAATATATATTTAGATGAGATTTAGTGAGTGGGACATGGTTGCTCCACCCCACTGTGTGCTGTTCCTATAACATGTACCTCCACTGTTTGCACGCCCTGCCAGTGTGACCTACATAGTGCACCCTAGATGGTGGCCCCTCCTCAGGCAGGATGTTCTTCATGTGGATCTTTCCATACAGGGTATATCATACTACTATTACTAATACTACACAAGTGTCAGTTTTTTTCATGTATGCCCTGGGCCATGTTGGGCGCTTCGTAGTGCGCCCAACATGGCTACCTTATCTGGTACGCTTGTGGATGGGATGAAAAATACGTGGACCTAGTGGTTACTCTGAGCATTAAGACGTTACAACCACCCCATTTTGTGTCATCTCTTCTAGGAGTAAACTATTCCACCCAAGGTAATCCTACGCAGTGTGCCCAAGATGGCTGCCGCACCTGGTACCCTGTGAGGGTGGAATAGACAACCCTTGGAAGTTATTACCCAAAATGCCTACACCAATCCTGCATTATGCTTATGTGTGCTCAGTGTTTTCTTTTATGTCTGTGTGGCTTGTCTATTGCTGTTTTAATTAAATATTCTGTATTGTGTGCATTGTTTTTAATGTCTGTAAAGTGCCTTGAGCCCTGTTGGAGAAAGAGCACTATATAAATAAAATTATTGTTATTATTATTATTATATTATGACCATGGGGCAACAAAACTTTAATTTTACACACCCTCAAAGTTGGCCCTTGAAGTTACATTTTCAGTGTTACACCTTATGCCCTTTCTGCATGCCGAGTGTTTTTCTAGGTGGATTTAAAAAAAAAAAATACTAAAACATTCACACATAATGACACAAAACGTGGTAAGAGTTGTTTAGTGATTTGGGCTTATTATCCACGTCACTTTTACCATAACAATCTATTGTACTGGCAGCGTGTGCCACCGCTTGTGCCTGTCGTTACACTAGAACAGTCTGTTAGGGATAGACCAGTCAGGAGACTATTGCAATAATCATTGCGGGAAATAATAAGTGTGTGAATTTGAGTTTTTGCAGTGTCTTGTGTGAGATATGATCGTATTCTGGATGTCCTGTAATGGGAGATATTATACAAACCTCCTAATTCTTGTAATAAAAACACCGCTCTCCCAATCTTCATTTAAGACCTGAATGATGCTAAGCCAAGCAGTATTTTAAGAGAAAAGCTGAAAAGTGTAATTGAATAATGGAGGTAATCCTGACATAGAGGAAGTGGAAGAACCTCAGGGGTACATTTACTAAGGTGGGGGTGATGTTGCCCATAGCAATTAATCAGATTCTATTATCTTCTAGAAGCAGCTAGATAAATGTTAAGTAGAATCTAATTGGTTGCTATGAGCAACATCACCAGCTCTAAAAAACTCCTACTAAGTCATTCCGAGTTTATCTCTCGCTGCCGTTGTTTGCAGCGCAGCGATCAGGTTAAAAAATGGCATTTCTGCGCATGCGTATGCTCCGCAATGCGCATGCGTGACGTACGGGTACAAAGCCAGTTGTTGTTTTGCACAGGTTCTAGCAAAGTTTTCAGTCGTACTGACAGCCGCAAGGAGATTGACAGGAAGGGGGCGTTTCTGGGTGTCAACTGACCGTTTTCAGGGAGGGTTTGCAAAAACGCAGGCGTGTCTGAAAAAACGCAGGCGTGGCTGGGCGTTCGCTGGGCGGGTGTACGACGTCAAATCCGGACATGAATAGGCTGAAGTGTTCGCAAGCGCTGAGCAGGTTCAGAGCTACTCTGAAACTGCGCAGACTGTTTTTGCAGAGCTCGGCTGCACAAGCGTTCGCACTTCTGCGAAGCTAAAATACACTCCCCCAGTGGGCGGCAGCATAGCGTTTGCATGGCTGCTAAAATTAGCCAACTCGGAATGACCCCCATAGTGCGCTAAAAAGTGCACAAACACAATACTGAGGTAGTGCAGCTCTTTGGGGTAAATTTACTAAAGCTTCTAAAAGTGAAAAGAGGTGATGTTGCCGATAGCAACCAGTCAGATTCTGACGATCATTTTCTAGGATGCAATAGAGAAATAATAGCTCAAATCTGATTGGTTGCCATGGTAACATCACCTTTTTTCACTTGTAGAAGCTTTAGTAAATGTACCCCTTTGTTTCATACGTTATCCAACTGATGTGTCCTAGCTACCTTCTCATCTTTGTGTCCTCCCTGCAGGCATTGCATCTTTTCTCTGTTTACCCACGCTGGCCGTATGGAATCCTCGTGGCCCAGATCTAAGTAATTGCACCTCTCCTTGGGTCAATCAGGTAGCACAGAAGGTGAGAGTCGGGTGTAGCTAAGGATGATATTGCCCGTATAGAGAGTGATGATATACTCCTCCCCAGTGTGTCTGATCCATCCTCCTGTGTTTGCGATCCTGACTCTCTGTAAACTATTGCTGTCTTCTCCTTTGTACGACCATCTCCCGGGCTGCGTCTCATCTTTCTTATGCTCCTCAGATTAAAAGTGGAGAAAATGCCGCTAACATTGCAGGGGAGCTAGCCCATCACACCCATGGACAGATATACGCTGGGGATGTCACTTCCACTGTGCGTCTTCTGGAGCAGCTGGTGGATATTCTAGATGCACAGTTACAAGCGCTTAGACCAATCGAGAGAGAGAGCGCAGGAAAGAATTACAACAGGGTAAGATCAACAGTCCTACCACCTTTGTCATTGGTTACCAGTTCAAGTAACACTACTACCGTCTGTGCCAGTATTTGCCAGCTGAAATATCGCTGATAAAAGCTGTGCCACTGTCTGCCAACAACTGAATTCTGGTTGGGTTTTGTTTGGCTGGATGTCTTGTGACTGGTAGGTAGGAGGGGTCTGGTGTAGATGCTGCTGGTCAGCAGCCTAACCCTACCCTTAGTGCCTAACGTTCCCTTCAGCAGCCTAACCCTCCCCCTAGTGCCTAACCTCCCCTTCAGCAGCCTAACCCTCCCCCTAGTGCCTCTTCTCCCCTTCAGCAGCCTAATCCTCCCCCTAGTGCCTAACCTCCCCTTCAGCAGCCTAACCCTCCCCCTAGTGCCTAACCTCCCCTTCAGCAGCCTAACCCTCCCCCTAGTGCCTCTTCTCCCCTTCAGCAGCCTAACCCTCCCCCTAGTGCCTAACCTCCCCTTCAGCAGCCTAACCCTCCCCCTAGTGCCTAACCTCCCCTTCAGCAGCCTAACCCTCCCCCTAGTGCCTCTTCTCCCCTTCAGCAGCCTAACTCTCCCCCTAGTGCCTAACCTCCCCTTCAGCAGCCTAACCCTCCCCCTAGTGCCTCTTCTCCCCTTCAGCAGCCTAATCCTCCCCCTAGTGCCTAACCTCCCCTTCAGCAGCCTAACTCTCCCCCTAGTGCCTAACCTCCCCTTCAGCAGCCTAATCCTCCCCCTAGTGCCTCTTCTCCCCTTCAGCAGCCTAATCCTCCCCCTAGTGCCTCTTCTCCCCTTCAGCAGCCTAATCCTCCCCCTAGTGCCTAACCTCCCCTTCAGCAGCCTAACTCTCCCTCTAGTGCCTAACCTCCCCTTCAGCAGCCTAATCCTCCCCCTAGTGCCTAACCTCCACTCCCACAGCACAACCCTAACCCTCGCACTAGTACATAACCTCTCCAGCAGCCTAACCCTAACCCTCCAATGCCAGGCCATGCAGAATGGGTGTGTTTCACTTGTCAATATTGTGATGCCAACATTATGAATATAGAAATTGTACATCTTAACATTTTTACTACCTCCTGAGTACAGCGCCTCAGCAAGAGCACAGCGACTGATCTGCCTTACTGCGCTCTGCCTGTCCGTCATAAATAATACTCTCTGCAATTCTCTACAGATGCACAAGAGGGACAGGACCTGCAAAGACTATATCAAGGTAATGAAGATGTAATATGTAATACTTTCTGTACATACTGCGTTACTGTCACAGGAATATGAGTACTTTGTATATTTGGGTAATAGGCTGTTATATGGACCAGTATACTGTATTGCAGATGGTGATATGTTCTGTGTACTGTGTAACCGGTGTTGGTAGACAGATATTATATGTGTATTGCTGTATAGGCAGTGTTTCTACATATATCTCTGTGTCAGAGGCTTGTGCACCTCTACGGGTCTGCAGACTGTTCAGTTATACTGTGTATATGTCTGTGTCACAGGCGCTGGTATGGATAGTTATATACTGTGTGTATGTCTGTGTCACAGGCGCTGGTATGGATAGTTATATACTGTGTGTATGTCTGTGTCACAGGCGCTGGTATGGATAGTTATATACTGTGTGTATGTCTGTGTCACAGATGGCACTATGGATAGTTATATACTGTGTGTATGTCTGTGTCACAAGCGGCGGTATGGATAGTTATATACTGTGTGTATGTCTGTGTCACAGGCGGTGGTACGGATAGTTATATACTGTGTGTATGTCTGTGACACAAATACTGGTATGGATAGTTAAATATTGTGTGTGTCTGTGTCACAGGTACTGGTATGGATAGTTATATACTGTGTGTATGTTTGTGTCACATGTGCTAGTATGGATAGTTATATACTGTGTATGTCTGTGTCACAGGTGCTGGTATAGATAGTTATATACTGTGTGTATGTCTGTGTCACAGGCGGTGGTACGGATAGTTATATACTGTGTGTATGTCTGTGACACAGGCGCTGGTATGGATAGTTATATATTGTGTGTATGTCTGTGTCACAGGTGCTGGTATGGATAGTTATATACTGTGTGTATGTCTGTGTCACATGTGCTAGTATGGATAGTTATATACTGTGTGTATGTCTGTGTCACAGGTGCTGGTATAGATAGTTATATACTGTGTGTATGTTTGTGTCACAGGCGCTGGAATAGATAGTTATATACTGTGTAAGTCTGTGTCACAGGTGCTGGTATGGATAGTTATATACTGTGTGTATGTCTGTGTCACAGGTGCTGGTATACATAGTTATATACTGTTTGTATGTCTGTGTCACATGCGCTGGTATGGATAGTTATATACTGTGTGTATGTCTGTGTCACAGGTGGCGCTATGGATAGTTATATACTGTGTGTATGTCTGTGTCACAGGCGCTGGTATGGATAGTTATATACTGTGTGTATGTCTGTGTCACAGGTGCTGGTATACATAGTTATATACTGTTTGTATGTCTGTGTCACATGCGCTGGTATGGATAGTTATATACTGTGTGTATGTCTGTGTCACAGGCGCTGGTACGGATAGTTATATACTGTGTATGTCTGTGTCACAGGCGCTGGTATGGATAGTTATATAGTGTTCACTCTATGCTGTTTTAGCAGGGCGCCGCGCCCTGCCCGTTTTTTAGCAGGCAAAACCCGCCCTGCCCCTTTTGCGGCGCCTGCTAGAACAGCCGCCCGCTTCCTGCCCTCCCGGCGTGTATAGATGCCGTGCGCATGCGCGCGGCATCCATTCACGCATTGGGAGAGGGCTGGGGGAAGCCCAGCACCGACAGAGGTGCTGGGCACGCCCCCAACAGTGACGTCGCCGGCCACAGACGCTCTCTATAGTAGCGTCTGTGGGCCGCACCGCCCCCTAAAATGACGTAGTTGTGGCCACGCCCCCGTTTTGGAAGCGCGCCCGGCGAAGCCGCGCGCGCGTACATATGCCCCCGGAGTCCGGCGCCCTGCCCCTTTTCACTCCTAGAGTGAACACTAGTTATATACTGTGTATATGTCTGTGTCACAGGCGCTGGTATAGATAGTTATATACTGTGTGTATGTCTGTGTTACAGGCGCTGGTATGGATAGTAATATACTGTGTATATGTCTGTGTCACAGGCGCTGGTATGGATAGTTATATACTGTGTGTATGTCTGTGTCACAGGCGCTGGTAGGGATAGTTATATACTGTGTGTATGTCTGTGTCACAGGCGCTGGTATAGATAGTTATATACTGTGTGTATGTCTGTGTTACAGGCGCTGGTATGGATAGTAATATACTGTGTATATGTCTGTGTCACAGGCGCTGGTATGGATAGTTATATACTGTGTGTATGTCTGTGTCACAGGCGCTGGTAGGGATAGTTATATACTGTGTGTATGTCTGTGTCACAGGTGCTGGTATAGATAGTTATATACTGTGTGTAAGTCTGTGTCACAGGTGCTGGTATGGATAGTTATATACTGTGTGTATGTCTGTGTCACATGTGCTAGTATGGATAGTTATATACTGTGTATGTCTGTGTCACAGGTGCTGGTATAGATAGTTATATACTGTGTGTATGTCTGTGTCACAGGCGCTGGTAGGGATAGTTATATACTGTGTGTATGTCTGTGTCACAGGTGCTGGTATAGATAGTTATATACTGTGTGTAAGTCTGTGTCACAGGTACTGGTATGGATAGTTATATACTGTGTGTATGTCTGTGTCACATGTGCTAGTACGGATAGTTATATACTGTGTATGTCTGTGTCACAGGTGCTGGTATAGATAGTTATATACTGTGTGTATGTCTGTGTCACAGGCGGTGGTACGGATAGTTATATACTGTGTGTATGTCTGTGACACAGGCGCTGGTATGGATAGTTATATATTGTGTGTATGTCTGTGTCACAGGTGCTGGTATGGATAGTTATATACTGTGTGTATGTCTGTGTCACATGTGCTAGTATGGATAGTTATATACTGTGTGTATGTCTGTGTCACAGGTGCTGGTATAGATAGTTATATACTGTGTGTATGTTTGTGTCACAGGCGCTGGAATAGATAGTTATATACTGTGTAAGTCTGTGTCACAGGTGCTGGTATGGATAGTTATATACTGTGTGTATGTCTGTGTCACAGGTGCTGGTATACATAGTTATATACTGTTTGTATGTCTGTGTCACATGCGCTGGTATGGATAGTTATATACTGTGTGTATGTCTGTGTCACAGGTGGCGCTATGGATAGTTATATACTGTGTGTATGTCTGTGTCACAGGCGCTGGTATGGATAGTTATATACTGTGTGTATGTCTGTGTCACAGGTGCTGGTATACATAGTTATATACTGTTTGTATGTCTGTGTCACATGCGCTGGTATGGATAGTTTTATACTGTGTGTATGTCTGTGTCACAGGCGCTGGTATGGATAGTTATATACTGTGTATGTCTGTGTCACAGGCGCTGGTATGGATAGTTATATAGTGTTCACTCTATGCTGTTTTAGCAGGGCGCCGCGCCCTGCCCGTTTTTTAGCAGGCAAAACCCGCCCTGCCCCTTTTGCGGCGCCTGCTAGAACAGCCGCCCGCTTCCTGCCCTCCCGGCGTGTATAGATGCCGTGCGCATGCGCGCGGCATCCATTCACGCATTGGGAGAGGGCTGGGGGAAGCCCAGCACCGACGGAGGTGCTGGGCACGCCCCCAACAGTGACGTCGCCGGCCACAGACGCTCTCTATAGTAGCGTCTGTGGGCCGCACCGCCCCCTAAAATGACGTAGTTGTGGCCACGCCCCCGTTTTGGAAGCGCGCCCGGTGAAGCCGCGCGCGCGAACATATGCCCCCGGAGTCCGGCGCCCTGCCCCTTTTCACTCCTAGAGTGAACACTAGTTATATACTGTGTATATGTCTGTGTCACAGGCGCTGGTATAGATAGTTATATACTGTGTGTATGTCTGTGTTACAGGCGCTGGTATGGATAGTAATATACTGTGTATATGTCTGTGTCACAGGCGCTGGTATGGATAGTTATATACTGTGTGTATGTCTGTGTCACAGGCGCTGGTAGGGATAGTTATATACTGTGTGTATGTCTGTGTCACAGGCGCTGGTATAGATAGTTATATACTGTGTGTATGTCTGTGTTACAGGCGCTGGTATGGATAGTAATATACTGTGTATATGTCTGTGTCACAGGCGCTGGTATGGATAGTTATATACTGTGTGTATGTCTGTGTCACAGGCGCTGGTAGGGATAGTTATATACTGTGTGTATGTCTGTGTCACAGGTGCTGGTATAGATAGTTATATACTGTGTGTAAGTCTGTGTCACAGGTGCTGGTATGGATAGTTATATACTGTGTGTATGTCTGTGTCACAGGCGCTGGTATACATAGTTATATACTGTTTGTATGTCTGTGTCACATGCGCTGGTATGGATAGTTATATACTGTGTGTATGTCTGTATCACAGGCGGCGCTATGGATAGTTATATACTGTGTGTATGTCTGTGTCACAGGTGCTGGTATGGATAGTTATATACTGTGTGTATGTCTGTGTCACAAGCGGCGGTATGGATAGTTATATACTGTGTGTATGTCTGTGTCACAGGCGCTGGTATGGATAGTTATATACTGTGTATGTCTGTGTCACAGGCGGCGCTATAGATAATTATATACTGTGTTACAGGAGGCTTTGTGGATAGTTATATACTGTGTGTATGTCTGTGTCACAAGCGGTGGTACGTATAGTTATATACTGTGTGTATGTCTGTGTCACAGGTGCTGGTATGGATAGTTATATACTGTGTGTATGTCTGTGTCACAGGTGCTGGTATGGATAGTTATATACTGTGTGTATGTCTGTGTCACAGGTGTTGGTATAGATAGTTATATACTGTGTGTATGTTTGTGTCACAGGCGCTGGGATACATAGTTATATACTGTTTGTATGTCTGTGTCACATGTGCTGGTATGGATAGTTATATACTGTGTGTATGTCTGTGTCACAGGTGGCGCGATGGATAGTTGTATACTGTGTGTATGTCTGTGTCACAGACGCTGGTATGGATAGTTATATACTGTGTGTATGTCTGTGTCACAGACGCTGGTATGGATAGTTATATACTGTGTGTATGTCTGTGTCACAGGTGGCACTATGGATAGTTATATACTGTGTGTATGTCTGTGTCACAGGCAGTGCTATGGTTAGTTATATACTGTGTGTATGTCTGTGTCACAGGTGCTGGTATGGATAGTTATATACTGTGTGTATGTCTGTGTCACAGGCGCTGGTATGGATAGTTATATACTGTGTGTATGTCTGTGTCACAGGCGGCGCTATGGATAGTTATATACTGTGTGTATGTCTGTGTCACAGGAGGCGGTATGGATAGTTATATACTGTGTGTATGTCTGTGTCACAGGCGCTGGTATGGATAGTTATGTACTTTGTGTATGTCTGTGTCACATGTGCTAGTATGGATAGTTATATACTGTGTGTATGTGTGTCATGTGCTAGTATGGATAGTTATATACTGTGTATATGTCTGTGTCACAGGCGCTGGTATGGATAGTTATGTACTTTGTGTATGTCTGTGTCACAGGCGCTGGTATCGATAGTTATATACTGTGTATTAGTCTGTGTCACAGGCGGCGGTATGGATAGTTATATACTGTATGTATGTCTGTGTCACAGGCGCTGGTATGGATAGTTATATACTGTGTATTAGTCTGTGTCACAGGCGGCGGTATGGATAGTTATATACTGTGTGTATGTCTGTGTCACAGGCGGCGGTATGGATAGTTATATACTGTGTGTATTTCTGTGTCACAGGCGGCGGTATGGATTATTATATACTGTGTGTATGTCTGTGTCACAGGTGCTGGTATGGATACTTATATACTGTGTGTATGTCTGTGTCACATGTGCTAGTATGGATAGTTATATACTGTGTATTAGTCTTGTGTCACAGGCGGCGGTATGGATAGTTATATACTGTGTGTATTTCTGTGTCACAGGTGGCGCTATGGATAGTTATATACTGTGTGTATGTCTGTGTCACAGGCGGCGGTATGGATTATTATTTACTGTATGTATGTCTGTGTCACAGGTGCTGGTATGGATACTTATATACTGTGTGTATGTCTGTGTCACATGTGCTAGTATGGATAGTTATATACTGTGTATTAGTCTTGTGTCACAGGCGGCGGTATGGATAGTTATATACTGTGTGTATTTCTGTGTCACAGGTGGCGCTATGGATAGTTATATACTGTGTGTATGTCTGTGTCACAGGAGCTGGTATAGATAGTTATATACGGTGTGTATGTCTGTGTCGGGTGTGGTTCATCAAATCGACAGTGTCTAGGTCGACAATGTTTAGGTCGACCACTATAGGTCGACAGTCACTAGGTCGACATGGATGGAAGGTCGACAGGGTTTCTAGGTCGACATGTGCTAGGTCGACAGGTCTAAAGGTCGACATGAGGATTTTTTTTTTGTGTCGTTTTCTTCGTAGAGTGAATACTGTGTGTATGTCTGTGTCACAGGTGGTGGTATGGATAGTTATATACTGTGTGTATGTCTTTGTCACAGGAGGCGGTATGGAAAGTTATATACTGTGTGTATGTCTGTGTCACAGGCGCTGGTGTGGATAGTTATATACTGTGTGTATGTCTGTGTCACAGGCGCTGGTATGGATAGTTATATACTGTGTATATGTCTGTCTGTGTCACATGTGCTAGTATGGATAGTTATATACTGTGTGTATGTCTGTGTCACAGGCGCTGGTATGGATAGTTATATACTGTGTGTATGTCTGTGTCACATGTGCTGGTATGGATAGTTATATACTGTGTGTATGTCTGTGTCACAGGCGCTGGTATGGATAGTTATATACTGTGTGTATGTCTGTGACACATGTGCTGGTATGGATAGTTATATACTGTGTGTATGTCTGTGTCACAGCAGGCGGTATGGATAGTTATATACTGTGTGTATGTCTGTGTTACAGGCGCTGGTATGGATAGTAATATACTGTGTATATGTCTGTGACACAGGCGCTGGTATGGATAGTTATATACTGTGTGTATGTCTGTGTCACAGGTGCTGGTATGGATAGTTATGTACTTTGTGTATGTCTGTGTCACAGGCGCTGGTATCGATAGTTATATACTGTGTATTAGTCTGTGTCACAGGCGGCGGTATGGATAGTTATATACTGTGTGTATGTCTGTGTCACAGGCGCTGGTATGGATAGTTATGTACTTTGTGTATGTCTGTGTCACAGGCGCTGGTATCGATAGTTATATACTGTGTGTATGTCTGTGTCACAGGCGCTGGTATGGATAGTTATATACTGTGTATTAGTCTGTGTCACAGGCGGCGGTATGGATAGTTATATACTGTGTGTATTTCTGTGTCACAGGCGGCGGTATGGATTATTATATACTGTGTGTATGTCTGTGTCACAGGTGCTGGTATGGATACTTATATACTGTGTGTATGTCTGTGTCACATGTGCTAGTATGGATAGTTATATACTGTGTATTAGTCTTGTGTCACAGGCGGCGGTATGGATAGTTATATACTGTGTGTATTTCTGTGTCACAGGTGGCGCTATGGATAGTTATATACTGTGTGTATGTCTGTGTCACAGGAGCTGGTATAGATAGTTATATACGGTGTGTATGTCTGTGTCGGGTGTGGTTCATCAAATCGACAGTGTCTAGGTCGACAATGTTTAGGTCGACCACTATAGGTCGACAGTCACTAGGTCGACATGGATGGAAGGTCGACAGGGTTTCTAGGTCGACATGTGCTAGGTCGACAGGTCTAAAGGTCGACATGAGGATTTTTTTTTTTTGTGTCGTTTTCTTCGTAGAGTGAATACTGTGTGTATGTCTGTGTCACAGGTGGTGGTATGGATAGTTATATACTGTGTGTATGTCTGTGTCACAGGAGGCGGTATGGAAAGTTATATACTGTGTGTATGTCTGTGTCACAGGCGCTGGTGTGGATAGTTATATACTGTGTGTATGTCTGTGTCACAGGCGCTGGTATGGATAGTTATATACTGTGTATATGTCTGTCTGTGTCACATGTGCTAGTATGGATAGTTATATACTGTGTGTATGTCTGTGTCACAGGCGCTGGTATGGATAGTTATATACTGTGTGTATGTCTGTGTCACATGTGCTGGTATGGATAGTTATATACTGTGTGTATGTCTGTGTCACAGGCGCTGGTATGGATAGTTATATACTGTGTGTATGTCTGTGACACATGTGCTGGTATGGATAGTTATATACTGTGTGTATGTCTGTGTCACAGCAGGCGGTATGGATAGTTATATACTGTGTGTATGTCTGTGTTACAGGCGCTGGTATGGATAGTAATATACTGTGTATATGTCTGTGTCACAGGCGCTGGTATGGATAGTTATATACTGTGTGTATGTCTATGTCACAGGCGGCGGTATGGATTTTTATATACTGTATGTATGTCTGTGTCACAGGTGCTGGTATGGATACTTATATACTGTGCGTATGTCTGTGTCACAGGCGCTGGTATGGATAGTTATATACTGTGTGTATGTCTGTGTCACAGGTGGCTTTGTGGATAGTTATATAATGTGTGTATGTCTGTGTCACAGGTGGTGGTATGGATAGTTATATACTGTGTGTATGTCTGTGTCACAGGTGGCGGTATGGATAGTTATATACTGTGTGTATGTCTGTGTCACAGGCGCTGGTATGGATAGTTATATACTGTGTGTATGTCTGTGTCACAGGCGGCGCTGTGGATAGTTATATACTCTGTGTATGTCTGTGTCACAAGCGGCAGTATGGATAGTTATATACTGTGTGTATGTCTGTGTCACAGGCGCTGGTATGGATAGTTATATACTGTGTGTATGTCTGTGTCACATGTGCTAGTATGGATAGTTATATACTGTGTATATGTCTGTGTCACAGGCGGTGGTATGGATAGTTATATACTGTGTGTATGTCTGTGTCACAGGTGGCGCTATGGATAGTTATATACTGTGTGTATGTCTGTGTCATAGGCGCTGGTATGGATAGTTATATACTGTGTGTATGTCTGTGTCGCAGGCGCTGGTATGGATAGTTATATACTGTGTGTATGTCTGGGTTACAGGCACTGGTATGGATAGTTATATACTGTGTGTATGTTTGTGTCACAGGCGGCTTTGTGGATAGTTATATAATGTGTGTATGTCTGTGTCACAGGTGGTGGTATGGATAGTTATATACTGTGTGTATGTCTATGTCACATGTGCTATTATGGATAGTTATATACTGTGTATATGTCTGTGTCACAGGCGGCGGTATGGATAGTTATACACTGTGTGTATGTCTGTGTCACAGGCGGCGGTATGGATTATTATATACTGTATGTATGTCTGTGTCACAGGTGCTGGTATGGATACTTATATACTGTGTGTATGTCTGTGTCACAGGTGGCGGTATGGATAGTTATATACTGTGTGTTTGTCTGTGTCACAGGTGGCGCTATGGATAGTTATATACTGTTTGTATGTCTGTGTCACAGGCACTGGTATGGATAGTTATATACTGTATGTATGTCTGTGTCACAGACGCTGGTATGGATAGTTATATACTGTGTGTATGTCTGTGTCACAGGCGGCGGTATGGATAGTTATATACTGTATGTATGTCTGTGTCACAGGCATCGGTATGGATAGTTAGATACTGTGTGTATGTCTGTGTCACAGGCGCTGGTATGGATAGTTATATACTGTGTGTATGTCTGTGTCACAGGCGCTGGTATGGATAGTTATATACTGTATGTATGTCTGTGTCACAGACGCTGGTATGGATAGTTATATACTGTGTGTATGTCTGTGTCACAGGCGGCGGTATGGATAGTTATATACTGTGTGTATGTCTGTGTCACAGGCGGCGGTATGGATAGTTATATACTGTGTGTATGTCTGTGTCACAGGCGGCGGTATGGATTATTATATACTGTGTGTATGTCTGTGTCACAAGCGGTGGTACGGATAGTTATATACTGTGTGTATGTCTGTGTCACAGGCGCTGGTATGGATAGTTATATACTGTGTGTATGTCTGTGTCACATGTGCTAGTATGGATAGTTATATACTGTGTATATGTCTGTGTCACAGGCATCGGTATGGATAGTTAGATACTGTGTGTATGTCTGTGTCACAGGTGGCGGTATGGATAGTTATATACTGTGTGTATGTCTGTGTCACAGGCAGTGCTATGGATAGCTATATACTGTGTGTATGTCTGTGTCACAGGCGCTGGTATGGATAGTTATACTGTATACTGTGTGTATATCTGTGTCACAGGCGCTGGTATGGATAGTTATATACTGTATGTATGTCTGTGTCACAGGCATCGGTATGGATAGTTAGATACTGTGTGTATGTCTGTGTCACAGGTGGCGGTATGGATAGTTATATACTGTTTGTATGTCTGTGTCACAGGCACTGGTATGGATAGTTATATACTGTATGTATGTCTGTGTCACAGACGCTGGTATGGATAGTTATATACTGTGTGTATGTCTGTGTCACAGGCGGCGGTATGGATAGTTATATACTGTATGTATGTCTGTGTCACAGGCATCGGTATGGATAGTTAGATACTGTGTGTATGTCTGTGTCACAGGCGCTGGTATGGATAGTTATATACTGTGTGTATGTCTGTGTCACAGGCGCTGGTATGGATAGTTATATACTGTATGTATGTCTGTGTCACAGACGCTGGTATGGATAGTTATATACTGTGTGTATGTCTGTGTCACAGGCGGCGGTATGGATAGTTATATACTGTGTGTATGTCTGTGTCACAGGCGGCGGTATGGATAGTTATATACTGTGTGTATGTCTGTGTCACAGGCGGCGGTATGGATAGTTATATACTGTGTGTATGTCTGTGTCACAGGCGGCGGTATGGATTATTATATACTGTGTGTATGTCTGTGTCACAAGCGGTGGTACGGATAGTTATATACTGTGTGTATGTCTGTGTCACATGTGCTAGTATGGATAGTTATATACTGTGTATATGTCTGTGTCACAGGCGCTGGTATGGATAGTTATATACTGTGTGTATGTCTGTGTCACATGTGCTAGTATGGATAGTTATATACTGTGTATATGTCTGTGTCACAGGCATCGGTATGGATAGTTAGATACTGTGTGTATGTCTGTGTCACAGGTGGCGGTATGGATAGTTATATACTGTGTGTATGTCTGTGTCACAGGCAGTGCTATGGATAGCTATATACTGTGTGTATGTCTGTGTCACAGGCGCTGGTATGGATAGTTATACTGTATACTGTGTGTATATCTGTGTCACAGGCGCTGGTATGGATAGTTATATACTGTGTGTATGTCTGTGTCACAGGAGGCAGTATGAATAGTTATATACTGTATGTATGTCTGTGTCACAGGTGCTGGTATGGATACTTATATACTGTGTGTATGTCTGTGTCACAGGCGCTGGTATGGATAGTTATATACTGTGTGTATGTCTGTGTCACAGGCGGCGGTATGGATAGTTATATACTGTGTATATGTCTGTGTCACAGGCAGTGCTATGGATAGCTATATACTGTGTGTATGTCTGTGTCACAGGCGCTGGTATGGATAGTTATGTACTGTGGGTTTGTCTGTGTCACATGTGCTGGTATGGATAGTTATATACTGTGTGTATGTCTGGGTTACAGGCACTGGTATGGATAGTTATATACTGTGTGTATCTGTGTCACAGGTGGTGGTATGGATAGTTATATTCTGTGTGTATGTCTGTGTCACAGACGCTGGTATAGATAGTTATATACTGTGTGCATGTCTGTGTCACAGGCGCTGGTATGGATAGTTATAAACTATATTGTATGTTGCACAGTGGTTAGCATTACTATCTTACAGCACTGGGTTCATGTGTTGGATTACATACAGAACCTATCTGTGTGGAGTTTATATGTTATACCCAAGATTGTGTGGATTTCCTTCCACAAAGACATCGATAACTGGCATCTGTTCAAATTAACCCTCGTTTGTAGTAGGGAATATTGATTGTAATTTCCCCTGGGACAGGAACTGATGTGAGTGATTAAATATTCTCTCTGTAAAGCACTTTGTAATATGCAGGTACTATATAAATAGCTGTTAATAAATATTTTAACTGATGTAGGTGATGGTATAGATGTATTTTATGTATCATAGGCAATAGTATGGTGAGTTATATTCTGTGCATATTGTGTGTCCCAGGCGGTGGTGGAGACAGTGGATAACCTCTTACGCCCAGAAGCCCTACCCTCCTGGAGAGACATGAATGTCACAGAGCAGGAACACGCTGCCACCATGTTACTGGACATACTGGAGGAAGGGGCCTTCCTAGTGGCCGATAATGTGAAGGAGCCAGCGCGCTTCCAGACAGCCAAGCCCAATGTCGGTGAGGCAATATAGGGCGTTGCTATGGCTGAATCCTGTCAGAGATTTAAATAAAAATACTTATGTTCTAGATGTAAAGGGCTACTGCAGAGTCAGATGGGTCTGTGTACCGATGCCAATGCATATAGTGCAGATGCAGATGTAACCATTTGGTGTATCGCTGTCCTATTCTGAGTTGTACGGAACGCAGAATGATCTGTCTTACGTGGGAAAGAGCATTTCGGAGTCACAACAATGAAAGAGCACAGAACCGCCCTGACCATGCAAGCGTGCTGAACCAACCTGACAATGTGAGGGCGCAGAACCGCCCTGTGAATGCGAGCGCGTGCATCCGCCCTGAGAATGCGAGCATGCGCAACCGCCCTGAGAATGCTAGTGCGCGCAACCACCCTGACTATGCGAGTGCGCGGAACTGACCTGGACAATGCGAGCGCGCAGAACCACCCTGAGAATGCGACTGCTCGGATCCGCCCTGACAATGTGAGCGAACGCAACCGCCCTGACTATGCAAGTGTGCGACACTGACCTGGACAATGTGAGCGCGCAGAACCACCCTGACAACGCGAGTGCTCGAAACTGCCCTGACAATGCGAGCGAACGGAACCACCCTGACTATGCAAGTGTGCGAAACCGACCCGGACAATGCGAGCTTGCAGAATCACCCTGACAATGCAAGTGCTCTGAACCACCTAGACTATGCAAGTGGGCGGACCTGTCCTGACAGTGCAAGCTCGTAAAACCGCCTTGACAGTGCCAGTGCTCAGAACTGCCCTGACACTGCGAGCTCACGGAAGCACCCTGGAAATGCGTGTGCATGGAACCGCCCTGACAATGTGCGCACTCAAAATTTCCCTGACAATGCGAGTGCACAGAACCGCCCTGACTTGTGAGTTCAGAATGGTGTGTACAGGGAAGGAAAGCCTGTCTCCAACAGATCTCTAGCACCAAGCCAATGCCTGCTGCAAGTGCAGATACTAATATTGAGGATTGTGGTAGCTGCGTAAAGTCAGTGGGTGTCATGGCTTTCCGTCTGCAGGTTCGCGAACCCCCCTCCCCCAACCGCATTAACCCTACTTATTGGCACATTAGCATAGTGTAGTAAATCTGGCTTCCATGGCTGCCCGCAACTACTGCACAGCCACTTTGTGTGGCCCCAAAGGGTCTAATTTTGTTGTGATCGCCTTGTCTCGCCTCACCCTGTACAATGCAGGGTAACTGCCAGCGGTATAGTATGATTCTAATTGTAAAGCGCTAAGGAATATGCTGCGCTATATAAAAACTCAATAAATAATAAATTCACGTGCACTTACATTTGCATGAGGATGCCTCTTTGGCACAAATTGTGGAGATACATATTCCTTTAATGTGAAAAAAGCTTGGAATTTATTTAACTTTTTGACCTATTTTATAACTTTTTCTGTAACAAGTTAATGATCAGTGGTGATAGATAATCAACCTTGTTACTAGAGAAAAGGAATGATTGATGGAGGACTGATAGGCTTAACAGGGCTAATATCCTGTTTAACAATACAATATCACAGAACTCAATACCGCCCCCTGGTGATCTGACTGTGAATGGCAGCCTATGGTCACTTCTCAAGCCCATTACTGCAATTCCCATAGAAGATGAGAAACGGGCAGCCACACATGACTACTACAAGAACTTTGTATTCAGGTCATGTGGTGCCTGAGCTCTTGTGCTCACATAGTCACAGCTGTATGCGTCTCATGGGCTCCAGGTGACAGTGTGCATGCCAGAATAAGTAACTATGCATGACACACAGTGCTGTGGATATTTTAAAGCCCTGCATTTGATCACTGCCATCTTCTCTTCACTCATTTTAACTTTCTAAAATATTGTTTGCATCTTATTGTGTTTCCATGTATACGAGTCGTACATTTTACAGTGTTCAGTCAGGCGATAGAACTGTACCATTATATTTGTTTTTGTAGGTAATGCACCTACCTTGGCACCCTTCCTTCTCAGCCATTACCTTACTATGCATTGCCCCCCAACCGTTTTATTTTGTACACTCACTTACCCTTCTCTAATTCTCCGTCTGACTCTCCATCTCCTCTCTCAGTATTGGAGGTATCTGTGGTGAACACTGAAGGCCCAGTATCCGAGCTGATCTTCCCCCAGGATAATCACAGCGTCAGCTCCATCCAGCTGTCTGCCAATTCCATCAAGCAGAACAGTCGTAATGGTGAGATGTCACTTTACTTATGGTGGGTTCTACATACCTGTCTCTGGGTGTCTCTGCTGAAGGTGTGTAGAGATCTCTTTTATCACATACATTATTATTGTGTGGTGACATCCTATGGGGGGATGGAGTCGGCAGCCCGGCGCTTGGAATGCCAGCGGGTAGAATGCCGACAGTGGCATCCCAACGAGCAGGATCCTGACACCTGGAAGGTAAGTAGGCTAACCCTCCCTTCCTACCCCTCTAGTCCTCCCTTCCGCAGCCTGACCCTAACTGTCCCCCCTCTGCAGCCTAACCCTGACTCTCCCCTGTGGTGTCTAAATCCTAACCCCCCCCCGCAGCCTAAACCTAACCTTCCCACCCCTGCAGGCTAACCCTACCCCACTTCCCCCCGATTCTAATTAGCCCCAGCATACTTATGTTCGGGATGCCTGCAGTCAGTATTCCGGCACCGGCATGTTGATCCATGTCGAAATCCTTGCGTCGGTATTCTGACTGCCGGCTTCCCGAATGCCGACATCCTGACCGGATCCCCCTATGGGCTTCTAAAGTTTGTTAAATAGCCTCAGAAGGCTACACATGCTGGGACATAGGTCTGCCACTTGTATCTACCACAGTACAGTAACAGGTCCTTCACATGTCTTGCTCATACCGTCCAGGCAATAGCTAAACATCCTAATTGATTGACAAAATGATAGGAGCAGATATCCATGGACTGTGGGCCTAATTCAGCATGGATCGCTAAGCTAAGAAATTGCAGTTGTCTGCGAGTAGAAAGGCGTCGCCTGACAGAAAATACGCCCCA
Organism: Pseudophryne corroboree; assembly: GCF_028390025.1. NCBI lineage: Eukaryota > Metazoa > Chordata > Amphibia > Anura > Myobatrachidae > Pseudophryne > Pseudophryne corroboree. The sequence goes on along the minus strand of NC_086449.1, from coordinate 112,818,256 downwards.
TGGAAATTTGCGAATGCATCGCAGATCGCTATCCATTCGCAGATGCATACGCACTTTCCGGAACATCGAAGAGTCTTTGCCGTCTGAACAACTGTGAGTAGGTCTGAGGCTGCCAGTAATCTGCGACTGAGACAGGCTGGAAGTGGTCTGCGCTGACGGCAGAAACCCTCCCAAAAATGCCTGGACACGCCTGCGTTTTTCTGACACACCCAGAAAACGGCAGGTCTTTGCCCAGAAACGCCGGCTTCCTGTCAGTCAAACAGTGGCTTCATTGCGTTTACAATCTGTACACGTTTTCTGTCGCTTTTACATGCACAGTTGTTCGATAATCGCTCGATTTGCAAAATTCTCTAATTAGCGATCCATACTGAATTAAGCCCTGTGTACTGTCCATGTTGTGGAACCGCTGGAAAAAGAATGTTTTATGGGGGAAGATATCCTGATTGCTGGAGGTGTTGTAAACCAGGGTGGCCAACCTGGTTCTCATGGATCTCTAACAGTGCATGTTTTCTAGACCACCCAGCTGGTGCACAGGTGTTGTCATAACTGTCACATTTGAAAAGATGCACTGTGTTACTTCCTGACACACTGGTGGTCATTCCGAGTTGATCGCTCGTTATTTTTTTTTCCGCAACGGAGCGATTAGTCGCTAATGCGCATGCGCAATGTCCGCAGTGTGACTGCGCCAAGTAAATTTGCCCTTAAGTTAAGTATTTTACTCACGGCATTACGAGGTTTTTTCTTCGTTCTGGTGATCGTAATGTGATTGACAGGAAGTGGGTGTTTCTGGGCGGAAACTGGCCGTTTTATGGGTGTGTGCGAAAAAACGCTGCCGTTTCTGGGAAAAACGCGGGAGTGTCTGAAGAAACGGGGGAGTGTCTGGCCGAACGCTGGGTGTGTTTGTGACGTCAAACCAGGAACGAAACTGACTGAACTGATCGCAGTGGCAGAGTAAGTCTCGAGCTACTCAGAAACTGCTAAGAACTGTCTAGTCGCAATTTTGAGAATCTTTCGTTCGCAATTTTGCTAAGCTAAGATTCACTCCCAGTAGGCGGCGGCTTAGCGTGTGCAATGCTGCTAAAAGCAGCTTGCGAGCGAACAACTCGGAATGAGGGCCACTGTACAGATCCCCAGGTGATCTGGAAAACATGAACTGTTAGGAGTCATTAATGAATGGTTTGTCCACCCTTGTTGTAGACAACCTGCATAATTCCATTACTCTGTAGCATATGTCTTATATAATCATGTAAGGTGTCAGTCACACAATTAACTTCTTAAACATGTGTTCTACTGGTTCCACTTGATTGTATTTGTCCTTTACACAGTTCTCTTGGGAAACATGTTAAATTCCTCCATGTACAGTATTGTCCTTAACTTGCAGCCACCATACAAGTCTCCTCCTGTATTATTCTAGCAACATGTATCATTTTACAGCCTTCCTTTCCCTTATTACAGAAGTAATTTCCAATAATTATTTTAAAATGGAGTACGCGGTATAGATAAGGAATAGATAAGGTATAGATAAGGAAGAACATTTTTAGATATATGTTGAAACATTGAGCGCACTTGTACTTGTACATGTAATACCTGACACCTCTGGCTTCCTCTTTTCCCCCTTGCAGGAGTTGTGAAGGTGGTCTTTATCCTGTACAATAACCTGGGTCTCTTTCTGTCCACGGAGAACTCCACTGTACGCTTTGGGGGAGAAAGCAGCTCCACAGGACACTCACTGGTGGTGAACTCACAGATTATTGCAGCCTCCATAAATAAAGAATCAAGCAGAGTTTTCCTTATGGATCCCGTCATATTCACGCTGCCACATCTACAGGTGAAGGCAAAGAGACAGTCAGACCTAGATCCTTCTTATAGGACTGTGATATGACAAAACGTTAGTGGAGTTGGCCTTCCATAGTATGACAGATACAGGACGAACAGAGTACAGTGTATTTGTTGAAGACTAAAACTAATAACAAATAAATAAATGAGTTAATCATATACCAAAAACAAGGGTTAATGTAGAATACAAGATAGAACATTAGTTGGTTTCATAAATCATCTGTAAGAAGATCAGAGTGCAAATAATGGAATGATTAGACCTTTCATGGAGAGAGTGCGATGGACAGGAGGAGGACTGACATTGGGTGAAAAACACAGAGTGTAGGGGTGGTAGATCAGATGATACTTGATGAGGGGAATAGTGTGTAGGAGCAAATATACCATATTATGGATATAGGCTTCAGTAGGTATTGTATGTTGTGAAGAGCAGAGTGGGCACAGTAGGTCTTACAGAATAAGAAGACCAGAGGGCACAGTACTGTAGATCTTGCAGAGTGAATAGAGAAGTGTGCAGTGAACAGGTGTGGTTCAATAGATCTACAGTAGAAAGATAGTCAGTAGGTCGACCCCAAATGGTCAACATGCACAACATTGACAGGATCAAAAGCTCTACAGGGTCAAAATGGAAAAAATAAACAGTAGAAATGGTCAACAGGGCCAAAGGAACAATGTAAAAATGGTCGACACACTTTTTTTGTGTCATTTGGTATGTTTCACCATATCTGTGCCAAATTAGGGGAAACGTGTACCCTCGCAGGCTCGCTTCGCTGGCCATGCTTAGGGCAAAGTGCCTCGCTTGACTACCGCTGCGCTCAGCACATGTTACTATTCCCAATTGTAATCCACGGATGGTAAATAATGAAAGAGTTGAAAAAAATGTAAAAAACACTTGTGTCGAGCACATGTGTGTCGACCATTGTCATTTCGACCTTTTGAACCTGTCAACCTGAAGTACTCTCTACCTTTTGACCTGTCGACCTTTTTAATGTCAGCCATTTTAGGGTCGACCAGTTGGCTGTCTATCTTTTTACTATAGATCTATCAACCGGATAACATAGTGTACTATGGGTGGAGTAGATCATGTAATGCTAGAACAACATCTGTGATGGATGCATTGATTTTTCATGATAAGAGGAGCAAATATTGGTGTTAGCTGAGTACATTATCCAGGGTGTGGTGATCAAATGACATGATGGTCTTCTCTGCAGATACATAGACTTTTCTCATTATATATTATGCAGAGTGGAAAAGGAAGATTGTTCATTGGGCAGAAAGGAGAAGGGTAGTAAGCGTTTTGTGGTGAGGAGACCACCATGTTATATGGTTACAATACATTTTTCAGGATTAGGGGGGCAAAGTTAATTGTTCATATTAATGAGAGATAAATGTAAATAAAAAATGGTTAAATTATATGCGCTATGAAAATATACCATAAATGTTGAAAGCAATGTATACTATAGGATGGATGGATGACATATACCTTCCATGGTGAAGCTAGCAGCGTATACTTTGGTCACGGTTGTGAGAGTAGGGTATAGGATGGGTGGAGCCAATGTGTCATGGTTATTATAAGAGTAGGATGGGTGGAGCGGATGTGTCGTGGTTGTTATAAGAGTAGGATGGGTGGAGCGGATGTGTCATGGTTATTATGAGAGTAGGATGGGTGAAGCCGATGTGTCATGGTTATTATGAGGGTAGGGTGGGTGGAGCCGACGTGTCATGCTTATTATAAGAGTAGAATGGGTGGAGCGGATGTGTCGTGGTTATTATAAGAGTAGGATGGGTGGAGCGGATGTGTCATGGTTATTATGAGAGTAGGATGGGTGGAGCCGATGTGTCATGGTTATCATGAGAGTAGGATGGGTGGTGCCGATATGTCATGGTTATTATGAGAGTAGGATGGGTGGAGCCGACGTGTCATGGTTATTATGAGAGTAGGATGGGTGGAGCAGATGTGTCATGGTTATTATGAGAGTAGGATGGGTGGAGCGGATGTGTCATGGTTATTATGAGAGTAGGAAGGGTGGAGCCGATGTGTCATGGTTATTATGAGAGTAGGATGGGTGGAGCCGACGTGTCATGATTATTATGACAGGATGGGTGGAGCAGATGTGTCATGGTTATTATGAGAGTAGGATGGGTGGAGCCGATGTGTCATGGTTATGAGAGTTGGATGGGTGGAGCCGATGTGTCATGGTTATGAGATTAGGTTGGGTAGAGCTGATCTGTCATGGTTATTAGAGTAGGATGAGAGGAGCCGATGTGTCATGGTTGTGAGAGTAGGATGAGTGGAGCTGATCTGTCACGGTTACAAGAGTAGGGTGGAAGTAGTCAATGTGTCTTAATTATGAGAGTAGGATGAGAGGAGCCGATGTATCATGCTTATGAGAGTTGGATGAGTGGAGTCAACGTGTCTTAATTATGAGAGTAGGATGGGTGGAGCCGATGTTTCATGCTTATGAGAGTTAGATAGGAGGAGCCAATGTGTCATGGTTATGAGAGTGGGAGAAGCCGATGTGTCTTAGTTATGAGAGTAGGATGGGAGGAGCCAATGTGTCATGCTTATGAGAGTTGGATGGGTGGAGCCAATGTGTCGTGGTCATAAGAGTTGGATGGGTGGAGCTGATGTGTCATGGTTATGAGAGTAAGATGGGTGGAGCCAATATATCATAGTTATGAGAGTAGGATGGGTAGAGCTGATCTGTCATGGTTATGAGAGTAGGATGGGAGGAGCCGATGAGTCTTTGTTATGAGAGTAGGATGGGATGAGCCGATCTATCATGCTTATGAGAGTTGAATGGATGTAGCCAATGCACATGATTATGAGAATTGTATGCGAGGAGCCGATGTGTCATGGTTATGAGAATAGTATGGGTGGAACTAATCACTCATGCTTATGAGAGTTGAGTATATGATAGGTGGAGTAGATCATTGTGCCATTTATTATCTTTACCTCTGTCTTTCAGTCTAAGAATCACTTCAATGCCAACTGCACATTCTGGAATTATTCTGAACGCTCCATGTTGGGGTTTTGGTCAACACAAGGCTGCCGGTTGCTTCATACCAACAAGACCCACACAACATGTGCATGCAACCACCTCACTAACTTTGCTGTGTTAATGGCACATAGAGACATGGTGAGAGCACTTTTCCTGTCAGTACAGCTACAAGTGTTTGGTTGTCTCCTATAATTATGATTGTGACTAAATTATAAAAAAGGAGAATAATTTTACATTGGCTAGTTGTTGTTCTTCTTTTTGCTGCTTTTCTCTAACGTGTTGCAAGTGCTTTTTTGCCAACTGTCTTTTTAGTTAAATATAACTCCACGTAGCTCTGTTTCCTCCCCTCCCATTGGTGTCTTATTATTTATTTATTTATTTGTCTTTCCTTGGCGATTTAGCAGCACACAATTCCTTCTGTATCTCACTGTATATCCTCTCCTGGCTTTCTTTCTCAGTATCAAGGTCGTATAAATGAATTGCTGCTCTCAGTCATCACATGGGTGGGAATTGTCATCTCTCTGGTGTGTCTCGGAATCTGTATATCCACCTTCTGCTTCCTGAGAGGTCTCCAGACTGACAGAAACACCATTCATAAGAATCTTTGTGTCAGTCTGTTTCTTGCCGAGCTTCTCTTCCTCACCGGTATCGACAAAACACAGTACCAGGTAGAACTATTTATATTCCCCTAGTCATTGTACCTATTTTAACTCAGTTTTCTTATCTGTCTCCCTCTTTCATAGAATTTTTTTCTGGTTTTATGTTTCTACTTCTTTTCATTCTACTCTATCCTATTCTGTTACTTATTGGCAGCCATGTTGTCTCTCTCAGGTGGTATGTCCTATCTTGGCTGGTCTTCTGCACTTCTTCAGCCTATCTGCCTTCTCCTGGCTGTGTCTGGAGGGTGTCCAGCTTTATCTTATGCTGGTGGAAGTGTTTGAAACTGAACACTCGCGCCGAAAATACTACTACCTCTGTGGCTATGTCTTTCCTGCTCTTGTGGTGGGAATATCTGCAGCTGTGGATTACAGGAGCTATGGCACGGATAAAGCGTGAGTCACTCTATGTCTCATAGAATCTCCAGCTATGTGACTCCTCTGTGTCTCATACTGTCTCCAGCTATGTGACTTCTCACTCTGGGGCAGATGTATTAAACCTGGAGAAGTGATAAAGCAGCGATAAGTGCAAGGTGATAACACATCAGCCAATCAGCTCCAATATGTAAATTTGCGGTTAGGAGCTGATTGGCTGGTGCGTTATCACCTTGCACTTATCACTGCTTTATCACTTCTCCAGGCTTAATACATCTGCCCCTCTGTTTCATACTGTCTCCAGCTATGTGATTCCTCTGTGTCTCATACTGTCTCCAGCTATGTGACTTCTCACTCTGTCTCATACTGTCTTCAGCTATGTGACTCCTCTCTCTGTCTAGTGTCTCCAGCTATGTGACTCCTCTCTCTGTCTCATACTGTCTCCAGCTATGTGACTCCTCTCTCTGTCTAGTGTCTCCAGCTATGTGACTCCTCTCTCTGTCTCATACTGTCCCCAGCTATGTGACTCCTCTCTGTGTCTAGTGTCTCCAGCTACGTGACTCCTCTGTGTCTCATACTGTCTCTAGCTATGTAACTTCTCTGTGTTTCATACTGTCTCCAGCTATGTGACTCCTCTCTCTGTCTAGTGTCTCCAGCTATGTGACTCCTTTCTCTGTCTAGTGTCTACAGCTATGTGTCACTGGGATATAGATCCCTTATCTCTGCTTCCAGCTTAATCACTCCTCTTACTGTCTCCAGCTATACTGTATTAGTCTTTCCTGACTCCACAGAAGTGTATTTATCTCTCATTAGGTAGCTATGTGGATGTTTCTCTGCGTTTCTGTAAGTGTTTCTCACTCTCTGTTTTGCTGTTTCTCTCACTGTCACAGTTGCTGGCTGCGAGTTGATAATTATTTCATCTGGAGTTTTATTGGCCCGGTATCCCTTGTTATTGTGGTGAGTAATGATAGTTGTTTTCTCTGGTGTTTACCTTCTCTTTAGCTCACTGTCTTAATCTTTCACAATGTACACGTGCGTCACCACAGACTTTCATTGCTCAGTGTTATCCTGCACTCCAATACACCCCATCCTGCACTCCTCTACATCCCACCCTGCACTCCTCTTCATCCCATCCTGCACTCCTCTACACCCCATCCTGCACTCCTCTACACCCCATCCTGTACTCCTCTACACCCCATCCTGTACTCCTCTACACCCCATCCTGTACTCCTCTACACCCCATCCTGCACTCATATACATCCCATCCTGCACTCATATACATCCCATCCTGCACTCTTCTTCATCCCATCCTGCACTCCTCTACACCCCATCCTGCACTCCACTACATCCCATCCTGCACTCCTCTACACCCCATCCTGCACTCCTCTACACCCCATCCTGCACTCCTCTTCATCCCATCCTGCACTCCAATACACCCCATCCTGCACTCCTCTACACCCCATCCTGTACTCCTCTACACCCTATCCTGCACTCATATACATCCCATCCTGCACTCTTCTTCATCCCATCCTGCACTCCTCTACACCCCATCCTGCACTCCACTACACCCCATCCTGACTCCTCTACATCCTATACTGACTCCTCTACATCCCATCCTGCACTCCTCTACACCCCATCCTGCACTCCTCTACACCCCATCCTGTACTCCTCTACACCCCATCCTGCACTCATATACATCCCATCCTGCACTCTTCTTCATCCCATCCTGCACTCTTCTACACCCCATCCTGCACTCTTCTACACCCCATCCTGCACTCCACTACACCCCATCCTGACTCCTCTACATCCTATACTGACTCCTCTACATCCCATCCTGCACTCCTCTACACCCCATCCTGCACTCCTCTACACCCCATCCTGTACTCCTCTACACCCCATCCTGCACTCATATACATCCCATCCTGCACTCTTCTTCATCCCATCCTGCACTCTTCTACACCCCATCCTGCACTCTTCTACACCCCATCCTGCACTCCACTACACCCCATCCTGACTCCTCTACATCCTATCCTGACTCCTCTACATCCCATCCTGCACTCCTCTACACCCCATCCTGCACTCCTCTTCATCCCATCCTGCACTCCTCTTCATCCCATCCTGCACTCCTCTACATCCCACCCTGCACTCCTCTACACCCCATCCTGTACTCCTCTACATCCCACCCTGCACTCCTCTTCATCCCATCCTGCATTCCTCTACACCCCATCCTGCACTCCTCTACACCCCATCCTGTACTCCTCTACACCCCATCCTGCACTCCTCTTCATCCCATCCTGCACTCCTCTACATCCCATCCTGCACTCCTCTACACTCCATCCTGCACTCCACTACACCCCATCCTGACTCCTCTACATCCCATCCTGCACTCCTCTACACCCCATCCTGTACTCCTCTACATCCCATCCTGCACTCCTCAACACCCCATCCTGCACTCCACTACACCCCATCCTGCACCCCTCTACACTCCATCCTGCTCTCCTCTACACCCCATCCTGTACTCCTCTACACCCCATCCTGTACTCCTCTACACCCCATCCTGTACTCCTCTACACACCATCCTGTACTCCTCTACATCCCATCCTGCACTCCACTACACCCCATCCTGCACTCCACTACACCCCATCCTGTACTCCTCTACACTCCATCCTGCTCTCCTCTACACTCCATTCTGCTCTCATCTACACCCCATCCTGCACTCCTCTACACCCCATCCTGCACTCCTCTACACCCCACCCTGCACTCATCCACACCCCACCCTGCACTCCACTACATCCCATCCTGCACTCCTCTACACCCCATCCTGCACTCCTCTACACTTCATCCTGCACTCATCCACACCCCATCCTGCTCTCCTCTGCCTTCCATCTTGCACTTATCCACACCCCATCCTGCACTCCTCTGCACTCCATCCTGCTTTCCTCTACACCCCATCCTGCACTCCTCTACACCCCATCCTGCACTCCTCTACACCCCACCCTGCACTCATCCACACCCCACCCTGCACTCCACTACATCCCATCCTGCACTCCTCTACACCCCATCCTGCACTCCTCTACACTTCATCCTGCACTCATCCACACCCCATCCTGCTCTCCTCTGCCTTCCATCTTGCACTTATCCACACCCCATCCTGCACTCCTCTGCACTCCATCCTGCTTTCCTCTACACCCCATCCTGCACTCCTCTGCACTCCATCCTGCTCCCCTCTACACCCCATCCTGCTCTCCTCTACACTGCATCCTGCACTTTTCCGCACCCCATCCTGCTCTCCTCTACATTCCATCCTGCTCTCCTCTACACTGCATCCTGCACTTATCCGCACCCCATCCTGCTCTCCTCTACACTGCATCCTGCTCTCCTCTACATTCCATCCTGCACACTTGATCCTGCTACGTCCATCTCTGACTAGCCGAGCAATTCTGGGGAGGAAAGGGATGTCCCTCAATGTATCTCTTCCTCGTCTCTGAGCTCTGTAAAATCCTGTCCCGCACAATGAATCTTGATTTCCACTTCAGTACAATCCCCAGGAAATCCCCCCATCCGTTCACTACCCATCCGACTCTACGCCTCTTGCACCCCTGCAGACTCTTCCAGCTTGGCCCCAAATTCTTGCTTCTCCAGAGCAGTAGCATCGTAATGTCATAAGAATACATGAGCCATTCCTGTTACGCATTCAGAAATGAGCCTGTCACACTGTCTCCGGCACTGTGACTTTTCCCTTCAGGGTATGGGACAATTCTCCAGGCTGCACCCTGTCACTTTCCTATACCAGCATTACTGATATTCTCAGCCGCTTAGCAGAACCCGGATCTCTGATAGTAATACACCGCATTATGTGGCTGGGAACACACACAAGCAGCATCACAGCTGTCGCAGGCTTTTTTTGTTTGAGAAATTAATTTCACCATCAGGTCTTAAGCAAATGATGCTTGTAATAAAAATGTAAAACTGATAGCGAAAAATGACAATAGTTTTCTCTTAGGACCAATTAAATATTTTAATTAATATACCATTTCCATTTTCAATACTGCTTAAGGGCTTTAATATTTTAAATCATGGCACCATTGGAAGATAACTTTGATGACTGATCGGCCCTGCGGCATTGTAAGCCATACTTTCCATATGTTTTCTACTAAACTGAGACTTTTTGTGACAAGGACTGTGTACACTTGTGACAACATCCTCATACAATTCTACATGTAGTGTAAGCGTTTAGTTATAGAAATCAGGATAATGTTTCCCTTGTCCTGCACCATTGTATAGCTATTCATACTGTAGAACATCTGATATGTATAAACTAGGAATAGAACTCAGATGAAGCCAGTGGCATTGCATCAACTAACAAGAAATGTTATATCAGTGTTGGAGAGAGGGCCCCAGATGAAACAGATGTGTGTATTATAGCAATATGGAATAGGTGATTCAGAAAGATACAGTGCAAGGATTTGAGATTACTATGGAAATGTGAAATGGGTGAACCAAAGACAGCACAAGAGATCACAGAGATGTGTGATGTTATTGGTCAGCCGTAGAGGAGACAAGATAGAGCGCAGAGATGTGTGATGTTATTGGTCAGCCATAGAAGAGACAAGATAGAGCGCAGAGATGTATGATGTTATTGGTCAGCCGCAGAGGAGACAAGATAGAGCGCAGAGATGTGTGATGCTATTGGACAGCCGGAGAGAAAACAAGATAGAGGGCAGAGATGTGTGATGTTATCCTGTATGTGTCATCTCCACACTGTTTCCTTACCAACATATGTACACAGCACACATTATCCTTCACTCACAGCCATACAGTATCTATTCTGATCCTCTCAGACTGACATATACACTCTCTCTCTCTCTCTCTCTCTCTCGCTTTAGGTGAACCTGCTTATTCTCCTGGTCACTCTCCACAAGATGCTCCGTTCCTCCTCCGTTCTGAAACCAGACTCCAGCCGCTTGGAGAACATAAAGTGAGGGCTCTTAATAAAAAAAGCATGAAAAACGGCTGCGCTGTATGTCAGAAATATATCAAGGGAAAAGAGCCAACGTAGATAAAAAGATATTTATTGTAAAACTATTGTTGTCAGATTCATTGGTACCAATGACTAAGGGTAAAATAATTAAAATAGTAAACACACAACTTTTCTCACAGGGTGTCTGATAGCCGGTAATCTTCCGATATGTGGGTATTGAAAATCAAGGAGACAGTCTATATCCACAGCTGCTGATGTTAGCTGCTGTACAAACACTGGAAAGTCCGTGTCATTGATGCAGTTCCAGATATAGTGAATAATAAAGCACCCGTATAAAGTGGTTACCTCTCTGGTGGGCTGGTCAATGAACCGGGCGTCCCCGGTCAGATGTCCTGCGTTGCCCACAATCGCTATGCAGCGGAGAGAAACAGCCGCGCCGTGTGCAGTGGGCTGGCTGAGAGTGTCGGGATCCGTTGGTGCCGCTGTTAGTAGTGGAGCATCAGGGATATGACCGTCCAAGAAATCTGATGGATGTGCTGTCAAAGACACCTGTGCGAGGTGTGTGAAGAGGCAGGTCCCGACACAACGGATCCCGACACTCTCAGCCAGCCCACTGCACACGGCGCGGCTGTTTCTCTCCGCTGCATAGCGATTGTGGGCAACGCAGGACATCTGACCGGGGACGCCCGGTTCATTGACCAGCCCACCAGAGAGGTAACCACTTTATACGGGTGCTTTATTATTCACTATATCTGGAACTGCATCAATGACACGGACTTTCCAGTGTTTGTACAGCAGCTAACATCAGCAGCTGTGGATATAGACTGTCTCCTTGATTTTCAATACCCACATATCGGAAGATTACCGGCTATCAGACACCCTGTGAGAAAAGTTGTGTGTTTACTATTTTAATTATTTTACCCTTAGTCATTGGTACCAATGAATCTGACAACAATAGTTTTACAATAAATATCTTTTTATCTACGTTGGCTCTTTTCCCTTGATATATTTCTGACATACAGCGCAGCCGTTTTTCATGCTTTTTTTGTTCTTGTAATTCAACTACACATAGTTGGTCGGCAAGCGCAGTAATTCAGAAAATTATTATTCTATTAAATATCATTTATATTGCATATGATACTACATCTACAGAGGCGCTGTTTTAGCAGTTAATAGATTTTATTTAGGGCTCTTAATAACCCTTAATAACTTTAATCTCAGCTCTGTACCCACCTTGTTTCTCCCTCAGCCTGAACCCCCTCCCCCTACTTGTACATTATGTTACATTCTAAACACATCTGTTTTTATTTTGCCTAGGTCCTGGGCCCTGGGAGCAGTTACCCTCCTCTTCCTCCTTGGCCTCACTTGGGCCTTCGGTCTCTTGTTCTTCAATAAAGAGTCCCTGGTCCTAGCGTATCTCTTTACTACCTTTAACGCTCTGCAGGGCCTGTTCATATTCATCTTCCACTGTGCTCTCCAGAAGAAGGTTAGCATTCAAAGCATAGCTTCAGTACCATGGGGCTCACAGGGAGCCTTGCAAATAACATGGCCCCAGCAGAAGGCCACACCACTGCTATCATGCTCTGCAGGAACCCTGAAAACACCTACACAAGAAAGTCACTGACCTCTGTACACTTCATCTTGTCCTATAGAGCCTCACAACACAATGCAGTGTCCTGTCAGTGCATGACACAGCACCTCTTACTACACAGGAATGTACCTGTCTCCATCTTATACTCAAAATAAGGCAAAATCAGTCACCACACTAATTATAATATAGAAGAAAAAGGTCAACTCAAGCAAAAGGTCGACATGAAAATGGTTGAGACATGAAAAGGTCGATGTGAGTTTTTTTAAGGTTTTTGGGGTGTATTTTTTTTACTTTTAGCACATGGACCCCAAGTTAGTGTACTGCATCCCCTTACTTCACTCACCATGCTTCGGGCAAAGGTACTGTTCCCATTTGTAGTCCACATGGATGGTGAAGGTGCAAGGTGTATGGTCGCGCACAGAACACCCGAAAGCAACTGCTGCGTACAGATGCACGGCTGCGTTTGGTTCTGAAAGACCCCCTATGTCTCTACTCTGTGTATGTATTACGCATTCACTTCCCCGACCATTGCTACCTCTAATCAGCACTGATTAGTTAATAATGGAATCACTTGATCTCTGCATGCCAGAATACCAGCAGCCACTACGCCAGGTACATGGGTAGCCCAAAAAGGACCGAAAGGACGGATAAGGATGCAATAGAGAATAAGCTGATGATATTCAAACTGGATGGTAAACTGCCCAACTTGCTGACTGAGGTGTGTGGATAATTTGGACATTGCTACTGCCCAGTCAGCTCGTTTGTGGCTGGTGTTAATCTGAAAGGGGTAGGTCATTTAATGGTCACGGTTGCCTTAAAGGAGACATACTGGGGTGCTGCATTATTTAGCAACCAATAATTTTTGTTGAGTCCAAAATTATTTCCTAATAATGTTTGCAGGCGAAAGTTTAATGTGTCACCTGCAAATAGTAGAGGGAGTTTTAATAGAGAACCAATATTCATTAGGAACTAATAACATCACTGATGCATAAGGCACAAAATGCCTGAATGCTATCACTACTGCTTGATAGGCAGTGTATGGGTATTGCTCTAGTCTTCAAAATGGCTGCCGACACATGAAACTTTTGCGTGTGTTGTTACTGCAGGTACATAAGGAATACAGCAAATGTCTGAGACACTCATACTGTTGCGTGAGAGGCCCTGGAGCGGAACATGGAACCTTAAAATCTACTGTCAACAGCCGATATTACACCCAGAGCCGGATCCGCAGGATGTGGAATGATACAGTCAGAAAACAGACAGAATCATCCTTCATCGCAGGAGACCTCAACAGCACACCAACTCTTAATAGGGGTATGTACCAACTACTATTAGTCTCTTAACTCCTTTAACACAGGGTTTTTATTAGAAAAAGCACTATGACTGCTGACAACCTGACTTTTGTTTACTGTCCCACAAGGTACCATGGGTAACCACTTGCTGACGAATCCTGTACTGCAGAGCCGTGTTGGCACCAGCCCATATAACACTCTTATTACCGAGTCTGTGGGTTTCAGTCCTTCTTCCCCAGGATACAACGCCACTGGTAAGACAGGCTATATGATCTCTGTTTGACTAGGTTTACCTACAATTTAGCTAGAATACGCAAAGGAATGCTATAAAACATTCCCTCACATAAGTAAGCCACTAATAAATTATCAGATTTATGTAAAGGTTCTTACAGGTTGCATATCATGAGAGAGTTCACATTTTGTTTTACTTCACGGTTGAGTGTGGGCTACTGTTCTCTGTTATCAGTCATTTCAGACTGTGGAGACCATCATTACATCGTAAGCCATGTACCTGTGGTTACCATGGTATCCCATGACACTATCAGAACTATTAATCATTAATAGCCTGAACAAACAAACTGGGGAAAATGCTAAATACAAATATTCTTCTTATAGCCTAGGATTTATGTAAGAAGAAAACACACCTCATTTTTCCATGGATTTGCTGCTTTAACCCTTGCTATATAGGGCTTAATTCAGATCTGATAGTAGATGTGCTAAATTTAGCACATCTGTGATCAGTTTTTCTGACAAGCAGGGGGACGCTCAGCACAGGGCTAGTCCACCCGGCATGTCTGGCCCTCCCCCCCCCCCCCCCTCCCCCGGCACAAGGGTGCAAAAGCATAGCACAGCAGCGATGCGTTCGCACTCGGCGAGTAGCTCCCTGTGCTGGCATACAGCTACCTGCCGCTTCCCGTGTCACAGCGGCTGCGTGTGATGTCACGCAGCCGCTGCGACCCACAGCGGTCCAGACACACCTGCGTTGTCCGGACCGCGCCCCGCCAACAACGTTCTAACGCCGTTGGCATGCTCCCTCCTGCCTCACTGGGCCCCCGGGCTGCGCACGCGCACTCCACACATGAATTCAGACTGCGATCGGTGCCGCTGCAGCTATCCAGTCTGAATTACCCCCATGGTCTCAGAGTAGTCCTTTCTAGAACAGTGTCATTTATTTAAGTGGCTTTCTGCAGCAGGATACACAGATAGAGGATCGCCCTCTTCAAAATAATGTGCAGCGCTACAGAAATTTCACATGGATTATATACAGCAGTTACAAAGCAACCATCATACAGACACGATAATGTGATCCAAGAAGAAATTAATCAGTGATGAAGAGGCATAAAGCGGTCAGTGTATGGAAAAGCTGGGGTCATGCTAAGAGTAATTTCATATATCTTATATATGCATCAATGTATTCTCTAATAAAGAGAAAACAGTTAAATCCCAAACATTCTGGATAAACGATCCCATATGTGTACACATACATTGCAGAACCACGTCATATATTATGACCAGTGGCAGAACTTACATGAATGCAAAGGTCTGCAACTGCCTATGCAGCACATTACCCCTTACTACCACGGTTGCCACCTCACCCCTTTAATTCTAGATGCAATATTAATTACACAGGTTCTGTGGCTGGCTGGCTACAAGATTCCATTTCACCTGGTTTTAATCAGCCACAGAACTGTGTAATTAATATGTGTCCAGAATTAAAGGGATGAGGTGGCAACCCTACTTACAACACATACTCAGAAGATGCTCTATTTACACTAGGATGCCAGGGAGGGGTTCAGTATGTAAGCCCGGTGGTTGGGATGCTGGCAGTCACATGACTAACAGCGGCATCCCGACACAGGACGGGATAAGTATTTCTACCATCCCCTACCGTAACCTTTCGTGGGTGTCAGCTAGGGCTACCCCCCCCTCCCAGTCCCTAACCCTAACCCCACCTAGTGTCTAACCCTCCCCCAAAGGGCTCCAACAGGAACCCTGATACTTACCTTTGGGATGTCAGCTGTTGGTGTTCCAGCGAAGGTCTCACGAGTGGTGTCAGGATTCCAGCGTCAGTCAGGCCCCGACCTAAGTTTTGCTATTGGACTCAGCAGTGCACCCCCCAAATAAGACTATACAAACTAGGCCGTAGATAGATAAAAGAACATCAGTAAGATAGACAGTCATTACGGAACATACACATTTATTTTCATCAATATACAGTACAGTATCTGCTTTTGTTCATCAGTATATATTTTGTGGATATCAGCATCCAATTTAGGAAGTAGCAGCTATTCCATTCCATACATACAGTGATTAGAATCTAATGATACTTACTAAGGCCAGTTATTTTGTTGGATTTTTTTGTACATTCATTTTGTTTTATAATTTACAACATAATCTCCATATCACGTGTATAAATTAGAAAGAACAGCTCGGTTCTACAGACTGTACAGCTGAATATGAGACAGTTGTCATAAAGTGTAAACATAATGTAGAATTGTGATTGTCTGCGCCACAGTGGTAAGTAGTGTTTCCAGAACTGTCATCTCTTCCTATCATCTGTAAGGTTCATTTTATGGATGGTATCAGCCAGCGCCCTATTAGGGTGTCTGTGTCAGTGACATCACAGTGTACCTGCCAGCCTGTACAGCGACTGATCTCTGTGTATTAAGGGCCCCATACACTAGAACGATAATGCCCGATTTCAGCCCAATTCGGGCACTTGGGCCGATATATTGGGTGAAATTGGGCATTTTCGTTGTGCTTTACACCCGATCCGATCTAATACGCGTTCCCGTGAGCATCGGATCGGATCACCCTAGATCCGACATATCACGAGCGCTGCACTCGTGATATGTCGGATCCCGCAGGAATGGCTGGGATAGTATAAGATACACCGTATGCAAAATAACCGCATACGATGTATCTTATACTATCCTGCCGCCCGGGAGGCTGCCGGGAGGTTGAAGGGAAATCCTAGTCGACTTGACGGACCGTCATGTCGTATAAGTGTATGGGGCCCTTTAGGTGTGTCACTGTACATGTATGTACATGTCACTGTGTGTGTGCTAACTACAGAGTCACAGTCATTGGCTGAATCTGACTGTTCTAAGCATCACAGCACAGTAACAGACATGGGGCTATGACATTGGGGGTCATTCCGACCCATTCGCATGCAGCGGTTCTTCGCTGTGGTGCGAACGGGACGGGACTCTGCGCACGCAATGTGCACCCACGTCGTTGCCCAGCGACGGCAGTCGCCAGGCAACGGCGCCAGGACCGAAGAAAGCGATCGCAGGCCCGATCGCAAAAAGATTGACAGCGGAAAGGAGGATCGGAGCGTCTACTTACCGTTTTCCGGGCGTGGTAAGGTGAACGCAGGCGTGTCCAGGCGTTTGGAGAGCAGATGTCTGACGTCACAGCCGGGACCTTCATTGCTGGATCCGTCGCACTGGGTAAAAAGCTGCAGCCCTGGTCTTGTTTTGCAGGAAACTTTTTTAGCTTAGCAGGGCTGCACAAGCGATCGCAGCCCTGCTATGCTAAAATACACTCCCCCATAGGCGGCGTCAAGTTAATCGCACGAGCAGCAAAAAGTCGCTACGTGCGATCAACTCGGAATGACCCCCATTGTCTGCTTAGAACAGCAAAGATGAAACATTGAAACAAATTTTATTTCACATAATTTACCCACTGTGTAAGCTATATTACCCGCCAGTGACACTGCATGTGAACACATGTGATATGCTGTGGTTAACAAGCACATGTGCTTGTCGTTGTGAGAATCAGTAGCATATACTGCGCTTGCAGTCAACACATGTAATTGGAGTTGCCACCATTGTAAAAACAAACCCACAACCATTAAAGACTCCTGTCTGCTAGTGTATGTGCTAGTGGGTATGGGGTCTTGTCTGCTAGTGTACGTGCTAGTGGGTATGGGGTCTTGTCTGCTAGTGTACGTGCTAGTGGGTATGGGGTCTTGTCTGCTAGTGTACGTGCTAATAGGTATGGGGTCCTGTCTGATAGTGTACTTACTAGTGGGTATGGGGTCCTGTCTGATAGTGTACTTACTAGTGGGTATGGGGTCCTGTCTGTTAGTATACTTACTAGTTGGTATGGGGTCTTGTCTGCTAGTGTACGTGCTAGTGGGTATGGGGTCTTGTCTGCTAGTGTACGTGCTAGTGGGTATGGGGTCCTGTCTGATAGTATACTTACTAGTGGGTATGGGGTCCTGTCTGATAGTGTACTTACTAGTGGGTATGGGGTCCTGTCTGATAGTATACTTACTAGTGGGTATGGGGTCTTGTCTGCTAGTGTACGTGCTAGTGGGTATGGGGTCCTGTCTGCTAGTGTACGTACTAGTGGGTATGGGGTCCTGTCTGATAGTGTACTTACTAGTGGGTATGGGGTCCTGTCTGCTAGTGTACGTGCTAGTGGGTATGGGGTCCTGTCTGATAGTGTACTTACTAGTGGGTATGGGGTCCTGTCTGATAGTGTACTTACTAGTGGGTATGGGGTCCTGTCTGCTAGTGTACGTGCTAGTGGGTATGGGGTCCTGTCTGATAGTGTACTTACTTATGGGTATGGGGTCCTGTCTGATAGTGTACTTACTAGTGGGTATGGGGTCCTGTCTGCTAGTGTACGTGCTAGTGGGTATGGGGTCCTGTCTGATAGTGTACTTACTAGTGGGTATGGGGTCCTGTCTGCTAGTGTATGTGCTAGTGGGTATGGGGTCTTGTCTGATAGTGTACTTACTAGTGGGTATGGGGTCCTGTCTGCTAGTGTATGTGCTAGTGGGTATGGGGTCTTGTCTGATAGTGTACTTACTAGTGGGTATGGGGTCCTGTCTGCTAGTGTACGTGCTAGTGGGTGTGGGGTCATGTCTACTAGTGTACGTACCAGTGGATATGGGGTCCTGTCTGATAGTGTACGTGCTAGTGGGTATGGGGTCCTGTCTGATAGTGTACTTACTAGTGGGTATGGGGTCCTGTCTGCTAGTGTATGTGCTAGTGGGTATGGGGTCTTGTCTGATAGTGTACTTACTAGTGGGTATGGGGTCCTGTCTGCTAGTGTATGTGCTAGTGGGTATGGGGTCTTGTCTACTAGTGTACTTACTAGTGGGTATGGGGTCCTGTCTGCTAGTGTATGTGCTAGTGGGTATGGGGTCTTGTCTGATAGTGTACTTACTAGTGGGTATGGGGTCCTGTCTGCTAGTGTACGTGCTAGTGGGTGTGGGGTCCTGTCTACTAGTGTACGTACCAGTGGATATGGGGTCCTGTCTGATAGTGTACGTGCTAGTGGGTATGGGGTCCTGTCTGATAGTGTACTTACTAGTGGGTATGGGGTCCTGTCTGATAGTGTACTCACTAGTGGGTATGGGGTCCTGTCTGCTAGTGTACGTGCTAGTGGGTATGGGGTCCTGTCTGATAGTGTACTTACTAGTGGGTATGGGGTCCTGTCTGATAGTGTACTTACTAGTGGGTATGGGGTCCTGTCTGATAGTGTACTCACTAGTGGGTATGGGGTCCTGTCTGCTAGTGTACGTGCTAGTGGGTATGGGGTCTTGTCTGATAGTGTACTTACTAGTCGGTATGGGGTCCTGTCTGATAGTATACTTACTAGTGGGTATGGGGTCCTGTCTGATAGTATACTTACTAGTGGGTATGGGGTCTTGTCTGCTAGTGTACGTGCTAGTGGGTATGGGGTCTTGTCTGCTAGTGTACGTGCTAGTGGGCATGGGGTCCTGTCTGCTATTGTACGTACTAGTGGGTATGGGGTCCTGTCTGATAGTGTACTTACTAGTTGGTATGGGGTCCTGTCTGATAGTGTACTTACTAGTGGGTATGGGGTCCTGTCTGATAGTGTGCATACTAGTGGGTATGGGGTCCTGTCTGATAGTGTGCATACTAGTGGATATGGGGTCTTGTCTGATAGTGTACTTACTAGTGGGTATGGGGTCCTGTCTGATAGTGTACTTACTAGTGGGTATGGGGTCCTGTCTGATAGTGTGCATACTAGTGGGTATGGGGTCCTGTCTGATAGTGTGCATACTAGTGGATATGGGGTCTTGTCTGATAGTGTACTTACTAGTGGGTATGGGGTCCTGTCTGATAGTGTACTTACTAGTGGGTATGGGGTCCTGTCTGATAGTGTGCATACTAGTGGGTATGGGGTCCTGTCTGATAGTGTACTTACTAGTGGGTATGGGGTCTTGTCTGATAGTATACTTACTAGTGGGTATGGGGTCCGGTCTGATAGTATACTTACTAGTGGGTATGGGGTCCTGTCTGCTAGTGTACTTACTAGTGGGTATGGGGTCCTGTCTGCTAGTGTACTTACTAGTGGGTATGGGGTCCTGTCTGATAGTGTGCATACTAGTGGGTATGGGGTCTTGTCTGATAGTGTACGTACCAGTGGGTATGGGGTCCTGTCTGATAGCGTACGTACCAGTGGGTATGGGGTCCTGTCTGATAGTGTGCATACTAGTGGGTATGGGGTCCTGTCTGATAGTGTACTTACTAGTGGGTATGGGGTCCTGTCTGATAGTATACTTACTAGTGGGTATGGGGTCCTGTCTGATAGTATACTTACTAGTGGGTATGGGGTCCTGTCTGCTAGTGTACTTACTAGTCTGTATGGGGTCCTGTCTGCTAGTGTACTTACTAGTGGGTATGGGGTCCTGTCTGATAGTGTGCATACTAGTGGGTATGGGGTCTTGTCTGATAGTGTACGTACCAGTGGGTATGGGGTCCTGTCTGATAGTGTGCATACTAGTGGGTATGGGGTCTTGTCTGATAGTGTACTTACTAGTGGGTATGGGCCCTCATTCCGAGTTGTTCGCTCGCTAGCTGCTTTTAGCAGCATTGCACACGCTAAGCCGCCGCCCTCTGGGAGTGTATCTTAGCTTAGCAGAATTGCGAACGAAAGATTAGCAGAATTGCGAACAGAAAATTCTTAGCAGTTTCTGAGTAGCTCCAGACTTACTCCTACACTGCGATCAGTTCAGTCAGTTTCGTTCCTGGTTTGACGTCACAAACACACCCAGCGTTCAGCCAGACACTCCCCCGTTTCTCCAGCCACTCCCGCGTTTTTCCCAGAAACTGCAGCGTTTTTCCGCACACTCCCAGAAAACGGTCAGTTTCCGCCCAGAAACACCCACTTTCTGTCAATCACTCACCGATCACAGAACGATGAAAAAGCTTTGTTATGCCGTGAGTAAAATACCTAAACTTTGTGTAAAATAACTAAGCGCATGCGCTCTGCGAACCTTGCGCATGCGCAGTAAGCGACTAATCGCAGTATAGCGAATATCGGCAACGAGCGAACAACTCGGAATGACCCCCATGGGGTCCTGTCTGCTAGTGTACGTGCTAGTGGGTATGGGGTCCTGTCTGATAGTGTACGTACCAGTGGGTATACGTCATAATATCAGACAATTGCTAGTAGTGACTTTTTCATTACACTCTGGTCTCTGCGGGGCACTGTTCCATTACAGTATATCACAATGTGTATAAAAGCACAAGGTAAAAATACATACAGTATCTATATTATTAATATGGTTTCTCTGACTTTTAACTCATTTAATGGAAACGTTTTACGTATAATAGTCTTCCTACTATGGAATAATAATGACAGACTTGCAGTGTCTGATCTAATTAAGACCTCATACCCACTGTAATCACAATACACACTATTATTAGACTTGTTCAATGCAAGTAAAGGCATGCAAATGGTATGGAATCAAATCTAGCAGACAGGACCCCATACCCACTAGTATGCACACTATCAGACAAGACCCCATACCCACTGGTACGTACACTATCAGACAAGACCCCATACCCACTAGTACGTACACTATCAGACAAGACCCCATACCCACTGGTACGTACACTAGCAGACAAGACCCCATACCCACTAGTATGCACACTATCAGACAAGACCCCATACCCACTGGTACGTACACTATCAGACAAGACCCCATAACCACTAGTACGTACACTAGCAGACAAGACCCCATACCCACTAGTACGTACACTAGCAGACAGGACCCCATACCCACTAGCACATACACTAGCAGACAAGACCCCATACCCACTGGTACGTACACTATCAGACAAGACCCCATATCCACTAGTACGTACACTAGCAGACAGGACCCCATACCCACTAGTAAGTAAACTAGCAGACAAGACCCCATATCCACTAGTACGTACACTAGCAGACAGGACCCCATACCCACTAGTAAGTACACAATCAGACAAGACCCCATACCCACTAGTATGCACACTAGCAGACAAGACCCCACACCCACTGGTACGTACACTATCAGAGAGGACCCCATACCCACTGGCACGTACACCAGCAGACAGGACCCCATACCCACTAGTAAGTACACTATCAGACAAGACCCCATACCCACTAGTATGCACACTATCAGACAGGACCCCATACCCACTAGTAAGTACACTATCAGACAAGACCCCATATCCACTAGTATGCACACTATCAGACAGGACCCCATACCCACTAGTAAGTACACTAGCAGACAAGACCCCATACCCACTAGTAAGTACATTATCAGACAGATACAGACGTTAGAAGTGTTACAGAGCTATGTGGTGTTTTCCTCTTCTTTGTTAGTGTATGTAGTATGTTACAGTACAACAGGTAGCGTACGGCAACACTTCCAAATACCATACAATGCCTATGCCCCCATTTATTAAGCCTTGGAGAGTGATACATTTCACAGTGATAAAGTACCAGCCAGTCAGCACGTAACTGCCATGTCACAGGCTGTGTTTGAAAAATGACAGTTTGGAGCTGATTGGCTGTTACTTTATCACCGTGCAATTTATCACTCTCGAAGGCTTGATAAATCTGGGCCTATGTTTGCTCAGCAGGGGATTTTAGCATCTTATTTAACTGTTCATATATGATTTGTTTTGCGGAAAGTCTCACATGAACACGTTTCACATTCTGGAACACACCATAGCCCACAAATTGCCCCAGTTTGTTATGATCTTTGTGATGTTTTCGCACTTTTCCCTCATCTACACTATGCCCGATTTCTCACCGCGTTTCCTTGGTGTCTGAGAAAATATAACATTGTGGTTTGATATATATCAGGGATACTGCATGGAGCTTTCTACAGGAATACATATGTTTCATGTACGGCGGAGTGTTCCTCTTCCCCAGGGAGCTCCCTGCTATGTGCTCAGTGTAGTGCACCTTCCCAGGCTAGCGGGGCTGAACCAGCGTGGCTGGATTCCATTAAAAAAATGATTTCCAATACCTCTAATAAATTGTCCCGCGATGAGAAAGAAACTATATACTTAAGACAGTCTGTGGATGACATTATGAACAGAGACTCAGTCCCCAAACAAGCGTCTCAGTCCCCTGCCATTTGTCCACAAAAACGAACTCTGGCCCATGTCCTGCAGTCTGACTCTGACGCTGAGGGGTCAAACATGGAGGAGGGGGGGTGGATTCAGAAGGGGGGTACGCTGCTCTGTCATAGGGAATAGAGGCTCTTACAGAAGCTATCAGAGACGTGCTACAAATTCCTGATAAGGTGATAGAGGAGTGTGAGGAAACTTTTTTTAATGTAAAAAAGTCACTTTTCCTGTGTCAAAGGAATTGAATACCCTGTTTGAAGAACCGTGGGTTAACCCTGATAAGAAATTTCAAATCCCTAAAAGGTTACTCTAATCTTTTCCTTTTCCTTCTGAGGATAGGAAAAAATGGGAAAGTCCACCGATAGTGGATGCATCTGTGTCCAGGTTGTCATGGAAGATTGTGTTACCCGTCCCTGGTGCAGCCTCCCTGAAAGACACGGCTGATCGTAAGATTGAGACTTCACTCAAATCCTAGTACACAGCTGCTGGGGTTGCTCAGAGACCCACTATAGCATGTGCGTGGATTACTAAAGCCATTGCTAAATGGTCGGGCAACCTCATTGAAGGGTTAGATTCCTTATGTAGGGGGGAGATTGTGTTACTCCTGCAACATATACAGGACTCTGCGAACTTTATGGTGGAATCCATAAAAGAAGTAGGTTTGCTTAATGCACGCACCACTGCTATGGCAGTGTCAGCATGCAGGGGCTTATGATTACGCCAGTGGACTGCGGACGCGGACTCCAGGAAAGGCGTGGAAGGTGTACCCTTCACAGTAGAGGCCTTATTTGGAGATGAACTAGACAAATGGATCTCCAAAGCTACTGCAGGTAGGTTCACAATACTTTGCCTCTTGATAAAGCCTCCCGTTGTGCGGAGAAACGCATTGAGGGCACAGAGAGAGGGACCGCTGGGACTACTATTGCCCACAAGAGAATAGACTGCCTCCAGCAAACTGATCTTTTACTGCCATTTGCCGGCTTTTACGTATGTGCGGCTGTGACGAGACTGTACTGCCAATTTGCAATATAACACCGGCGACAGCCAGCTACACTGTGCCGCTGATATCGTCCTTACCCGTGCTGGAGGTGCCATACAGCGACTGATATCGTCCTTAAACATAGAAACATAGAATTTGTCGGCAGATAAGAACCACTTGGCCCATCTAGTCTGCCCTTTTTTTTTTTTTTACATTATTTTTATCTCTAACCTTAATTGATCCTTATTTCTTTGTAAGGATATCCTTATGTCTATCCCATGCATGTTTAAATTGCTCTACTGTCTTAGCCTCTACCACCTCCGATGGGAGGCTATTCCACTTGTCCACTACCCTTTCTGTGAAGTAATTTTTCCGCAAATTTCCCCTGAACCTCCCCCCCTCCAGTCTCAGTGCATGTCCTCGTGTCCTATTGCTTCTCTTCATTTGGAGAATGTTTCCCTCCTGGACTTTGTTAAAACCCTTGATATATTTGAAAGTTTCTATCATGTCCCCCCTTTCCCTTCTCTGCTCCAAACTATACATATTGAGATTTCTTAGTCTTTCTGGGTATGTTTTGTGATGTAGGCCATGCACCATTTTAGTTGCCCTTCTTTGTACAGTTTCTAATGTATTAATATCCTTTTGAAGATATGGCCTCCAGAATTGAACACAGTATTCTAGATGAGGCCGTACCAATGACCTATACAGTGGCATTATTACTTCTTTCTTTCTGCTGCTGATTCCTCTCCCAATGCAGCCAAGCATCTGCCAAGCCAAGCATCCTCATTGCTTTGTTACATTGCTTACCTGCCTTTAAGTCATCTGAAATAGTGACTCCTAGATCCCTTTCCTCCTCAGTAGTTTCCAGTATAGTGCCATCAATACTATATTTAGCCTTTGGATTTTTGAGACCCAAGTGCATGATTTTGCATTTTTTGGCATAAAACTGTAATTGCCACACTCTTGACCATTTCTCTAGTCTACCTAGATCCTCAATCATTTGTTTTACCCCACCTGGTGTGTCTGCCCTGTTGCATACCTTTGTGTCATCTGCAAAAAGGCATACTTTCCCTTTAATGCCATTTGCAATGTCACCAATAAAGATATTAAAAAGCACTGGTCCAAGTACAGATCCCTGGGGTACTCCACTGGTAACATTTCCCTCCTGTGAATGCACTCCATTTACCACAACTCTCTGTTTTCTATCCTTCAACTAAGATCTTATCCATTCAATAATCCTAATATCCAATCCCAAACTTTCAAGTTTATTTAGCAGTCTGCGATGTGGAACAGTGTCAAAAGCCTTACTAAAGTCTAGATAAGCTATATCCATGGCTCCACCTTTATCCATCACTTTAGTCACACAGTCAAAAAAGTCAATAAGATTTGTTTGACATGATCTCCCCCCAGTGAATCCATGCTGTTTGGGATCCTGTCAATTGCCGGATTTGAGATAATCCACAACTCTTTCTTTTAAGAGTGTTTCCATCAATTTCCCTACTACTGATGTAAGACTCACTGGTCTGTAGTTGTTTGCCTCTTCCTTGCTTCCACTTTTGTGCAGTGGGACTACGTTTGCTCTTTTCCAGTCCTCTGGAATTACTCCTGTAGCTAATGACTGGTTGAATAATTCTGTCAATGGTGCTACCAGCACCTCTTTAAGTTCTTTTAGTATCCTTGGATGTATCCCATCTGGCCCCATAGATTTGTCCACTTTCAGCTTTGAGAGTTCTGTTAGGACCTTCTCCTCTGTAAATGTACTTGTTTCATTTTCCTGAATATCCCTGCTACTTAACTGTGGCCCCTTCCCCTCTCTTTCAGTAGTAAATACTGAGCAAAAATAATTATTAAGATGATCTGCTATTAAATTGTCTCCCTCAACAAGACTCCCAGTGTCTGTCTTTAGTTTTATTATTCCGCCTTTTGTTTTTCTCCTTTCGCTTATATACCTAAAAAAAGTTTTGCCTCCTTTACCCACTGACTGGGCCATTTTCTCCTCAGATTGTGCCTTTGCACATCTGATTACCTTCTTAGTATCCTTCTGTCTAACAAGATATATCTCTTTGTCTTCATTATTTTGGGTCTGCTTATATTTCCTAAAAGCCATCTTTTTTGCTTTCACAATATTTGCTACTTCTTTTGCAAACCACACTGGCTTCATTTTCCTTGTGTTTTTCCTAACACTTTTGATACAAAGGTCTGTTGCCTTTAATATTGCACATTTTAATGTTTCCCGCCTCTCCTGCACGGCTTCCAAGTTCCTCCACTCTGCCAAAGAATCGCTTACACATTTTCCCATCCCTACAAAATCAGCCTTCCTAAAATCCAACACCTTTGTTTTTGTATGGGATAAGTCAGTCTCTGTCTTTATGCTGAACCATACTGCTTGATGATCACTGGATCCCAGGTTTTCACCCACTTTTACATCCGATATTCTGTCTCCATTTGTAAGTATTAAGTCTAATATAGCGTCTTTCCGAGTGGACTCCCTCACCAATTGGTGGAGGGATGCTCCCTGAAGGGAATTTAAAATGTCCCTACTTCTAGTGGAACTAGCAACAGACACTTCCCAGTTTACACCAGGAAGATTAAAGTCTCCCATGATTATTACCTCTCCTTTTAATGCCATTTTAGTTATGTCCTGCAATAGGTACTTGTCGAGTTCCTCTTCCTGACCTGGTGGTCCTTACCCGTGCTGGAGGTGCCTTACAGCGGCTTTCTGCATTGACAACGTGCCGCATGACCAGCAACGGCAAGTAATCACACTGTGCCGCTGAGAGCCACTTCACCCGTGCTGAGGGTGTTATAAAGCGGCTTTTTACATCTGAATACCTGTCGCGAGGACATCTACTATTTGTGCAGTGAGTAGAACGAAATCAAACTATTGCATATCTATTGCATATTGACTTTATTTAGTTGTCAGCGGATTGCACAGTGGATGGACATCAACCGTTATTGTTATAGTCCATGGCAGCTAAGGATACATTTATGCACGGCATCTCCTATTGATCTAATCAGCTGGAGGATTACTTTATTTCATTGTGGGCTGTTGATAAAGTGATAGAGACTGACTGAATAATTCTGAAAGTCTCCACCTATATTAGCACCAGTGACTACTTTTAAGTGCTATATTAAATTTCTTTGATTACCAGGGAAACCCTCTTTTTTATAATATTTGTATTCATGTACACTAGAGAAAGTATACGCTTTAGTTTGAGATATTAGATAATCTTATCTTGGTCTAATTTATGGACATTTTTTTTTTGTTATTATTATTTTTATTTTTTTTAATTCTTATCTTTATTATTTTTATTGTATTACATTATGCTTTGTTAATAAACGGTTTTTAAAAAAGGTTGCATCTGTGGTATTGAGCGCCCACCTGGTATCCATTAGTATCAGGTAGGTCCACATATCTTTCTTCTGCAGCTCCTCCAACCAGGAAGACCTACTCAGGCCCTACTCTACTGTCCTTTCGGACTGCCAAGTTTAAGGGCAAAGCCAGAGGATCTTCTACAGCCAACAGAGGCGCTAGAGGTAAACCACGCAAACCAGCAACTGCCTGTTCCCAGGAACAGAGCCCCAGTTCTGCTTCCTCAAAGCCTTCTGCATAACGGTGGACCATGATGTCTGAAAGACTGGCAGGTGGGAGCCCAACTAAAAAATTTCAGTCACATCTGGACAACATCATGCCAGGATCCCTGGGTCATAGATCTTATTTCCCAGGGCTACAGACTGGAGTTTCAGGAGCTCCCACCTCACACATTCTTCAAATCAGGCTTACCAGTTTCACAAGAGGCAAGTATAACCTTACAGGATGCCATTCAAAAACTGGTACAGACCCAGTTCACTGTTCCAGTGCCACCTGATCTCCAAAACAAGGGATATTATTCCAATTTGTTTGTGGTACCGAAACCGGATGGTTCGGTAAGGCCGATTTTGAATCTAAAATCGTTGAACCCGTACTTACGAGTGTTCAAATTCAAGATGCAGTCTCTGAGAGCGGTGATCTCAGGTCTGGAGGAGGGGGAATTCCTAGTATCTCTGGATATCAAGGATGCGTACCTTCACATTCCAATCTGGCCGCCTCACCAGGCTTATCTACACTTTGCACTACAGGACTGTCACTACCAGTTCCAGGCCCTGCCATTTAGTCTCTCCACGGCACCGAGGGTGTTCATCAAGGTGATGGCAGAGATGATGTTTCTTCGCAAGCAGGGAGTGAAAATAATTCCGTACCTGGATGATCTTTTGATAAAGGCACCGTCCAGGGAAAGGTTGTTGGACAGCATTGGTCTCACAACTAAACTACTCCTGGGTCATGGGTGGATTTTAAATCTTCCGAAATCTCACTTAGAGCCAACTCGGAGGCTCTTATTTCTGGGAATGATACTGGACACAGAGTCGCAGAAAGTTTTTCTTCCGTTGGAAAATGCATTGGTAATCCAGTCGATGGTTCGGGATGTCCTGAAGCCAACCCGGATATCGGTGAATCTATGCATTTGCCTTCTGGGGAAAATGGTGGCCTCGTACGATGCGCTTCAGTACGGAAGGTTTCATGCGAGGCCCTTCCAGCTGGATCTGTTGGACAGATGGTCCTGATCGCATCTTCACATGCACCAGAGGATCTATCTGTCACCAAAGGCCAGGATCTCCCTTCTGTGGTGGCTACAGACTTCTCATCTAATCGAGGGCCGATGGTTCAGGATTTAGAATTATATTCTGCTAACCACAGACGCAAGCCTCAGAGGTTGGAGAGCAGTCACCCAGGGGGTGCAGTTTCAAGGAAGATGGTCAAGTCAGGAAGTCATCCTTCCAATCAACATTCTGCAACTCAGGGCTATATACAACGCCCTTCTGCAGGCCTCATATCTTCTTCAAGATCGGGCCATTCAGGTTCAGTCGGACAATGTGACGGCAGTGAGGTACATAAACCGACAGGGCGGAACGAAAAGCAGAGCAGCAATGTCAGAGGTATCAAGAATTCTCCCCTGGGCAGAAAAACACTCTGTGGCGTTGTCGGCGGTCTTCATTCGGGGAGTAGACAACTGGAAAGCAGACTTCCTCAGCAGACACAATCTGCACCCGGGAGAGTGGGGCCTTCAACCGGAGGTGTTCAGGTGCTTGACACGTCAATGGGGATGTCCACAAATTGTTCCAGGTCGAGAGACCCACAGGCAGTGGCAGTGGACGCTCTGATGACTCCATGGGTCTATCAGATGGTGTACATGTTCCTTCCACTTCCACTGATCCCAAGAATTCTGAAAAGAATAAAAAGGGAAAAAGTTCAAGCAATTCTCATTGCTCCGGACTGGCCAAAAAGGGCCTGGTACGCGGACCTTCTGGAGTTGCTCCTGGAAGATCTGTGGCCTCTACCGCTTTGCAAGGATCTTCTGCAACAAGGCCCGTTCATCTATCAAAACTTAACACGGCTATGTTTGACGGCATGGAAGTTGAACGGTTGATTCTAGCCAGGAGAAGCATCCCTGACAAGGTCATCCCAACTATGATCCAAGCCATGAAGGGGGTTACGTCTAAACATTACCACCGTATTTTGAAGAAATATGTCTCTTGGTGTGAGAGCAGAAAATATTCTGTGGTGGAATTTCATCTGGGACGTTTCCTGCTTTTTCTGCAGTCGGGTGTGGATGTGGCCTACATCTGGGCTCCATTAAAGTCCAGATTTCGGCCTTGTCCATTGTCTTTCGGAAACAATTGGCTTCTCTCCGAGGTCCAGACATTCTTGAAAGGTGTTCTGTACATCCAGCCTCCCTTTGTGCTTCCCACGACACCTTGGGATCTCAATTTGGTGCTGCAGTTCCTCCAATCGGACTGGTTTGAACCATTACAGGAGGTAAACGGAAAATATCTTACGTGGAAGACCGTCATACTGTTGGCCTTGGCTTCAGCAAGACGTGTGTCGTAGCTGGGGGCCTTTTCTCACAAGAGACTCTTTTTAATTTTCCATGAGGACAGAGCTGTACTCAGGACTTGTCAGCAATGTCTTCCTAAGGTGGTGTCTGCGTTTCACATCAACCAACACATTGTGGTTCCGGTTGTTAGCGGCACCTCTGTTACTTCAAAGTCTTTGGCTGTTGTGATCGCTTTGAAGGTGTATGTAAAGAGAACAGCTCGTCAAAGGAAATCGGACTCACTGTTTGTTCTTTACGATCCCAATAAGATTGGGTGTCCTGCTTCAAAGCAGTCAATTGCACGCTGGATCAGACTCACTATCCAGCATGCTTATTCCACAGCAGGATTGCCGATTCCAAAATTCTTCTTGGGCGGCTGCCTGCTGTGTCTCGGCCTTACAGCTCTGCCGAGCAGCTACTTGGCCAGGTTCTAACACGTTTGCTAAGTTCTACAAGTTCGATACTTTGGCCTCTGAGGACCTTCAGTTTGGTCAATCAGTTCTGCAGGACCCTCAGCACTCTCCCACCCAGTTTGGGAGCTTTGGTACTTCCCCATGGTACTAAATGGATCCCCAGTATCCTCTAGGACGTAAGAGAAAATAGGATTTTAATTACCTACCAGTAAATCCTTTTCTCGTAGTCCGTAGAGGATACTGGGCGCCCGCCCGGTGCTTTGTTTGTCCTGCACTGTTACTTGGTTAAGTATTGTTGCTTGGTTCAGCTGTTGCGGTTCCTGTTCCAAGCTTGGTTAGCTTGGCTTTCCTCTTGTTTGTGTGTGCTGGTTCGGAATCTCCCCACTATCCTTTTATATCCTTCTCTCAAAGTATGTCCGTCTCCTCGGGCACAGTTTCCTAGTCTGGTGGGAGGGGCATAGAGGGTTAGCCAGCCCACACTATGAAATTCTTAAAGTGCCCATGGATCCTAGTGGACCCGTCTATACCCCATGGTACTAAATGGATCCCCAGTATCCTCTACGGACTACGGGAAAAGGATTTACCGGTAGGTAATTAAAATCCTATTACCTCCCACAAACAGAGAAGCTCCATGAGGTCAAGGGAAGCTCCATGAGGTCAGGCAGGAGACCCAACACAATTTGCATAATCACACACCGCCCACTGCAACACCATTAGCATCCATATGCTCTGCCCACTGCAGTGTGTTAACGCAAAACATTACATCATGCCATGGTGCTTGGAGCATCACATCTTATTCAGGCCCAGATTTATCAAGCCTTGGAGAGTGATAAATTGCACAGTGATTAAGTACCAACCAATCAACTGCCATGTTACAGGCTGTGTTTGTAAAATGACAGTTAGGAGCTGATTGGTTGTTACTTTATCACCGTGCAATTTATCACTATCCAAGCCTTGATAAATCTGGGCCTCTGTCCAAACATCAGGTAGATTGTCAGTCTCAGGTGCTCAGGAGATCACCCAGTATTTCAGGAGCCGACAGTTACAAGGAGGTCAATAATTAGACTTTGATTATACTTAAATTAAATCTTAGCACATAGGAAATAAGGCTTCCATCATATTCCAGACCCTTATATCAGCGATAGCTTTTGGAAACATATAGATAATTATTAGTGAATGTTATAAATAGCTCCTTACTGTAAAGTAAATGTATATTTATGGTACTGTATGTTCCTTGTGTAATGTAATATTCTCTTTACACACTTTGCATGCCAGTCACCTTGTTTGCTGTCCTCTCCTGCTTTTTTATCTAATGTGTTTTCTCTGTCTCCCTCCCCCTTCTTTCTCTATAATAGGAAGTTTCAGAGATCCCAGTAAGTATTATTATTTATCCTACTTCTACATTATAATTGTGATCACAGTGATAATTTCCAGTACAATACCAAGTTACAACGCCCTGAGCTGGGGATCAGAATTCATGTTGTCAAAATCAAATTGTTGAAATTTAGCTGACTTGCTCCTGATTCTTGCAAAAGGACTTTGGCCGCAAATCGGGTGTTTAAACGTCAGAAACACTCTGCTATTTCGCAGATAGGATGTGAATAAGTAGCCTTTTCTGGAAACCTCTCTAACCCATTTATGAAAAAATTACATTTGCAAACATCGTATGTGGTAACACCATACCGGTTTTAAACTTGAAACCTGGGCGTCTAAATGGGGAATGAGGTTCAATATAGAAAAATGCAAGGTTACGCATTTTGGGACAAAAAACACACATGCGTCGTAAATGGGGAAATAATAGGGGTAACTGGAAAAAGATTTGAGGGTGCTCATAGATAATAGGCTTAATGACAGTACACAATGTCAAAATGCTGCAAAAAAGGCAAGTAAAGTGCTCGCATGCATAAAACGGGGCATTGAGACAAGGGACGAAGAAGTAATCCTGCCGCTGTACAAATCATTGGTACGTCCGCCCCTGAAATATTGTGTTCAATTTTGGGCACCATATTAACTAGAAACTAGAAAGAGTTCAAAGGTGAGCTACTAAATTGATTAAAGGGTTAGAGTCACTGGAGTACAAGGAAAGGCTTACTAGGTTAAATATGTATACACTAGAAAAGAGGAGACATTAATATCTTCAAATATGTAAAGGGTCATTACAAGGAGTTAGCAGGGGATTTGTTTATTAAAAGAACTCTGTATAGGACACGTGGGCACTCGCTGAGGCTAGAGGAGAGAAAATTCTGTACACAACGTAGGAAAGGGTTCTTCACGGTAAAGGCAATAAGAAGAAGGTAATAATGGCAGACTCTGTAAATGCATTTAAAAACCGATTGGACAAATTTTTAACTGGAAAAAGTATCCAGGGCTATAGCATTTGGCATTGGGGGTCATTCAGACCTGATCGCACGCAGGCTATTTTTTGCACTGCAGCGATCAGGTAGTCGCTGCCTACAGGGGAGGGGGTAATCGCTGTGCAGAGGTACGAACGCTTGTGCAGAAAGCTGCACAAACTAAAATTTGTGCAGTCTCTGCACAGCTCAGGACTTCCTCAGCTGCTGCGATGATCCTGGACGGAGCTGATGTTAGGAACCCTCCCTGGAATTGGCTGCGTTTTCCTGGACATTCCCTGAAAACGGTGAGTTGCCACCCACGAACACCTTCTTCCTGTCAGTCTTCTTGCGATCGCCGGTGCGATCGCTTTCTTCATAAGTTCTGTCGCTGCCCGGCGATCGCCGACGGCCGACGTGCCTGGGCATTGCGGTGCATGCGCATGTGCTGTTCGGACCCGATCGCATGGCTGCGAAAAAAGGCATTAATCTGGGAGTGGTAAGATGCATTATAATATGAACAGCTTATCACAAAATACAGGTTGAACCCAATGGGCATTTTGCCTCTTTTCAACCTCACTATGTAATCAGAATCAGCTTTATTGGCCAGGTATACTTGCGTATACTAGGAATTTGTCTTCGGTTTGCTATACAACAGCCAAGTAGGTAACATATAAGCAGGTGGGAGAGGGCAAGTAAAGTCATACAGCTAGGAATACCGTAGGGACACAAGTGAGTTACATGTACGTCTAGTCAGTCAATGTTCAGGAGTTCAGCAGGCGGACCGCTTGGGGAAAGAAACTTTTGAGGCTTCTGGTGGACCTGGCAGGGATGGCCCTGTAACTCCTGCCTGAAGGAAGCAAGTTAAACATGCTATGGCCGGGGTGTAGCTCTGGACAGGTACAGGTCCTGGAATGAGCGAAGGTCGGCCCCGATGATCTTCTCTGCTGTTCTGACCACCTTTTGGAGCCTGCATCTGTCCCTCGCACTGGCAGTATCGAGGAGCACAGTACCGACTCCACAATCGCGGAGTAGAAGAGGAGCAGAAGCTTCTGTGGGATGTTGAACTTCCTTAGTTGCCTGAGGAAGAACAACCTCTGCTGCGTTTTCCCGACAGTGGCATCAGCGTTGGACCCCCATTTAAGGTCCCGGGAGATTGTGGTTCCTAGAAACTTGAAGGAGCCCACTAGCGAAACCACACTGTCAGCAATCATTAGCGGAGGTGTACTAGCTGACTTCTTCCTGAAGTCCACTATCATCTCGACAGTTTTGAGGGGGTTGAGCTCAAGGCTGTTGTGGCTGCACTACTGGGCCAACCGTTCTACTTCCTGTCTATAGGCCAGTTTGTCCCCGTCCTTGATGAGGCCGATGGCGGTGGTGTCATTGGCGAATTTGATGATCTTTTCTGTAGCTCCAGCGATTTGTTGAAGATCTTGCTGAATATGGGGGCGAGCTGACCCGCACATGCTCTTAGGGCAGATGGTGACACTACGTCAGGACCCAAAGCTTTCCTGGGTTTGGCCCTTTTGAACAATGCCTCCACCTTTTTTTGGGCGACTTGCAGTGCCTGGAGTTGGCCATCGGTGTTCGGGGCATCATAGAGGTGATTGTTTGGGTCGCAGGGGACTTTTTTTGTGAACCTGCAATAAAAGTTGTTCAGCTCGTCTGCTAGTTCTTGGTGCATGGTTGTGGATTTCAATGTTTTCTTGTAGTTGGTTATGGATTGCATTCCTTTCCATACAGATACGGAGTCATTGGTGGAGAGCTTGTCCGAGAACCACTTTTTTGCTAGCCTAATTTCTTTAGTCAGAGAGTTCCTAGTTCGGTTGTATAGTGCTCTGTCACTGCTGCTATAGGCCACCTCTTTGGCCCGACGAAGTTGCCTGAGCTGGGCGTTGAACCAAGGCTTGTTGTTGTTGTAACTATGTAACTATGTTGTGAAGGAGCTGGCGGATTGGTGCAGCTACTGTTTGGTTATTGGTCTCCGTATGAAAAATACAATACATCTCTATATGTGTCCCTATAATTTCCTAAGATATTTATTAATATACATATTTGGTTTCCCTATACTGAGGAGAGCTAGACAAATGCATTTTAGGGTAATGTCTTGGAATTACTTTGAATATATAGAAGTAACCCTGAGAAAAAGTCCTGTCAATTATTCACAACCTATCTGTCAAATGGCAGCAACAGTGTGTTTCTATAGTTGGAACTGGCACTTTCAGGAAGTCGTCCTATGTCATGCATCAGGAGTTATTTCCTATTCATGTTTAGTAACAAGCATAATGATTTTCTTTAGCTAAAATACATTTTGTACAAAGTTACCCTTTAATGGGGCAATGGTTGCAGAATGCCAGTGTGACAGGAAAAGGGACACATACAACTAAATACATTGAAATTTGATTTTACACAATATTAATAAATTTACTTTGACAGCATCTTCAATCGGTTAATTTAATAAATTAACAAGGGGTGTTTGTAATGGTACTGGGGCCTGATTCTTATTTGTACAAAAACTTGATGGTTTACGTACAAATACAATGTTTGGGGGTCTGCACAAGTGCAAGACACATTCCGTACAAGTATGGGTCTAGCAATGTCGCGCAGCAGCCCCCCGTCAGCCGCATTATAATTGACATGCTGCAGCGTTTTGCGGGCGGAGTGGGGATGATACATGGCAAAATGGGTATGTGTTGCCCCCATTTGGAAGGTTTGACAGGTCCATCGTATGTGTCGCCGGACGCAGACTTCCTGGACCCCAGTGTCTGGATCTTATGCCGTTCCTTTACGCAGGCTGTCCAGTGCCTGTAACCATCGCGAATCATGACCGATGGTCACAATGATGATCCGAGGCTGTGTCCTCAGACGCAGCACTCGGATCCTCGCTATTGCTAACAGGAGGCGTCTATCTCCTACAGACGCCTCCTGCTGCATTAGAATTTTAATTAGACTAAATTACACAGCAGGTAATTCCTTACAAACATGAATCGGGTCCCTTATACTGTCAATGAGCAGGGAAGCTGGTCAGTTGTTACATTTAAACAGTAACTTTCTCTAACATCCTAGGGGATGCTGGGATAGTCTACTATCATGGGGTATAGATGGGGTCCATTGGAGCCTGTCACTTTAAATTTCTTCAGAGTGTGCTGGCTCCTCCCCTCTATGCCCTTCCTGCAGACCCAGTTTAGAAAAATGTGCCCAAGGAACCGGATGCATTATCTGGAGCTCCAGAGAGTTTTACTTCAAATTTATTTTAGTTTGTTGTTTTCAGGCAGAACTGGTTGGCACCAGTCTGCCTGCGTTGCGGGACTTAGGGGGGGGGGGGGGGGGGGGACGGTACCAACCTCTTACTAGGGTTAATGGTCTGGATCCCCGCTGACAGGACATTGCTCCTGAAGGGGGTTGCTTCGCTCGTCACAGCGGTGAGTGCTCTCCCCCACAGCATGCTGCCACCCCTAATTGCTGAGCTGAAGAAGCACTGGTGGTGAGTACTGAATCGGGGTCCCGGTTAGCGTGTCCCCGATTCCGCTGGCGGCATTAGTGCGGTGGGCACACAGCTCAGAGAGGGGCTGCTGTTGTCCATCTTAAAAGCCCACAAACTGGCGCTGACGCTGAAAAGGGGTTTTAACCCCATTTTCTATGTATAATTGTAACCCTGCCAGTATATATAATGCGGGAACACCGCACGCCATTAAGGGGGCGGGGCTTCCCGGAGAGCGGGACCAGCAGCTCGGACGCCATTTCCTGCTGCTTCACAGACAGGCTGCATGCAGAGAAGCGCTGCTCCTCCAAAGACCCTCAAAAGCATCTTGTTTGGTACCAGGGGGGCTTGTAGTGGGGTGGAGTGATATACTATATGTATATGTAATATCCTGAGTCCCTCGTATAAGGTTCCTAGTTACAGCCCGGCAAAGCACTGCTTTAGCTGTAGACGCAAGGTGTGTTGGTTTCTCCCTCAACCTCACAGACTATCTGGGTTACTGTGTTTTCACCTGTTCCTGTGTGTGTTTTCTGCTGTTCAGTATGTCAGGCAAAAGGGTAATATGTCAGTCCGCAAGCACAAAGTTTTCCCCTCCCCCAGGGGTATCACTGTTGTGTGCTCAGTGTAGCCCTCCTTCACAAGGGAGCAGCACTCAGGAGCCAGCATGGCTGGACTCAATTAAAGGGATGATAACAATCATATCATCTGAACTGGCTGCTGCCAGGCAAGAGAGGCAAGATTTAAAAAAATCTGTGGATGATTTTATGTTGCAAAATTCTGACCAGAGGCCAGCTTCTCAGCCTCCTATGCTTATTTCACAGAAACGCACACTGCCCCATGTTCTCCAGTCTGACTCAGATGACGATATGCCAGAACTGGAGGATGGGGAGGTGGAAGCTGATAAAGGAGATGGTACCCTGTCTCAGGGAGTGGAAGGTCTTATATACTCCATTCGGGAGGTAATAAAAAGACGGAAATAGTAAAACCTATGTCTACTGCTACGTTTCCAGTCTCAAAAGAATTAAACACGCTTTTTAAGCAAGCATGGGTTAATCCTGATAAGAAATTTCAGATACCTAAGCGGTTACTGACATCATTTCCTTTTCCCCCTGAGGATAGGAAGGTGTGGGAAAATCCTCCTACAGTGGATACTTCTGTGTCCAGGCTGTCACGTAAGCTCGTGCTGCCAGTACCGGAAGCTATCTCTTAAAAGACCCTGCTGATCGTAAAATTGAATCTACCTTCAAATCCATTTATACAGCAGTGGGAGTTGCTCAAAGACCCACAATTGCTTGTAGTTGGATTACACGAGCCATTGTTAAATGGACGGGTAATATAATTGAGGGATTTGACACTATGCCTCCAGATGAGCTTATCACGCTCCTGCAGCATGTTCAGGATTCTGCTAATTTCATGAATGAGGCAATCAAGGAGATTGGTCTGATAAATACACGCTCTACGGCTATGGCCCTGTCGGCACGTGGCAGTGGCCCTTATGGCTGCGGCAGTGGTCAGGGGATGCTGATTCCAGAAGGAGTGTTGAGAATCTTCCCTTTACGGGGGAGGCTCTATATGGGGAGGAACTCAACCAGTGGATTTTACAAGCGACGGCAGGTAAGTCCACCTATCTGCCATCAGCGGCTCCTCCAGCTAGACGTGCTTACCCCGGCCCTTCTCTGCAGTCCTTTCGTGTGACCAGGTTTAGGGGCAAGGCCAGAGGTGCCTCCAACGCCGCAAGAGGAAGCCGAGGTAAACCACGCAGCCCAGCGGCCGCAGGTTTCCTGGAGCAGAGCTCAGGCTCTGCCTCTTTCAAGCCCTCCGCCTGATGGTTGGCCACAGCTTCGGGAAGATTTACAGGTGGGTGCGCACCTAAAATTTCTGTTACGTCCTAGAGGATGCTGGGGACTCCGTAAGGACCATGGGGATAGACGGGCTCCGCAGGAGACATGGGCACTTTAAGAAAGACTTTAGGTATGGGTGTGCACTGGCTCCTCCCTCTATGCCCCCCCTCCAGACCTCAGTTTACTACTGTGCCCAGAGGAGACTGGGTGCATTACAGGGAGCTCTCCTGAGTTTCCTGAAAGAAAGTATATTTGTTAGGTTTTTTATTTTCAGGGAGCCTGCTGGCAACAGACTCCCTGCATCGAGGGACTGAGGGGAGAGAAACAGACCTACTTTAATGTTAGGCTCTGTTTCTTAGGCTACTGGACACCATTAGCTCCAGAGGGATCAGTACGCAGGTCTCACCCTCGCCGTCCGTCCCAGAGCCGCGCCGCCGTCCTCCTCGCAGAGCCGGAAGATAGAAGCCGAGTGAGTATGAGAAGAAAGAAGACTTTAGAGGCGGCAGAAGACTTCAGATCTTCACTGAGGTTACGCACAGCAGTAATGCTGTGCGCCATTGCTCCCACGCAGCACACACAAACGGCAGTCACTGTAGGGTGCAGGGCGCAGGGGGGGCGCCCTGGGCAGCAATAAACCTCGTTTTCTGGCAAAAGTATATATATACGGCTGGGCACTGTATATATAAAGAGCCCCAGCCAGGTTTTTAGATATTTGAGTGGGACAGAAGCCCGCCGCTGAGGGGGCGGGGCTTCTTTCTCAGCACTCACCAGCGCCATTTTCTCCACAGCACAGCGCTGAGAGGAAGCTTCCCGGACTCTCCCCTGCTTATCCACGGTGAAAGAGGGTTTTAAAGAAGGGGGGGGGGGGGGCACATATTTGGCGCAAAATACATACAGCGCTATCTAGGTAAACATATTGTGTGTGTTTTTTCCTGGGTCATATAGCGCTGGGTGTGTGCTGGCATACTCTCTCTCTGTCTCTCCAAAGGGCCTTGTGGGGGAACTGTCTTCAGATAAGAGGATTCCCTGAGTGTGTGGTGTGTCGGTACGCGTGTGTCGACATGTCTGAGGTAGAAGGCTTTCCTGAGGAGGAGGAGGAGCAAATGAATGTGGTGTCTCCGTCGACAACGCCGACACCTGACTGGATGGATATGTGGAATGTTTTAAGTGCTAATGTAAATTTATTGAAAAAAGATTAGACAAAGCAGAAGCTAGGGAACAGCCAGGGAGTCAACCCATGTCTGTCCCTATGTCGCAGGGACTTTCGGGGTCTCAAAAGCGCCCACTATCCCAAATAGTAGACACAGATACCGACACGGATTCTGACTCCAGTGTCGACTACGATGATGCAAAGTTACAGCCAAAAGTGGCTAAATGTATTCGATATATGATTATTGCAATAAAAGATGTTTTGCATATCACAGAGGAACCCCCTGTCCCTGACACGAGGGTACACATGTATAAGGGAAAGAAACCTGAGGTATCCTTGTATGAGCTGAACGAGTTATGTGAAAATGCTTGGGAATCTCCAGACAAAAAACTGCAGATTCCCAAAAGGATTCTTATGGCGTATCCTTTCCCGCCAACGGACAGGATACGGTGGGAATCCTCCCCTAGGGTGGACAAAGCGTTGACGCGCTTATCCAAGAAGGTAGCGCTGCCATCCCAAGATACGGCTACCCTCAGGGATCCTGCTGATCGCAAGCAGGAGGTTACCTTGAAGTCCATTTACACACATTCGGGTACCTTACTCAGGCCGGCTATTGCGTCGGCTTGGGTGTGTAGCGCTGTAGCAGCATGGACAGATACCTTATCAGCGGAAATTGAAACCCTGGATAAGGATACCATCTTATTGACCCTAGGACATATAAAAGCTGCTGTCTTATATATGAGAGATGCTCAAAGAGACATTAGTCTACTGGGTTCTAGAATCAACGCTATGTCGATTTCTGCTAGACGAGTCCTATGGACAGGTGATGCCGACTCAAAGAGGCATATGGAGGTTTTACCTTACAAGGGTGAGGAATTATTTGGGGAAGGTCTTTCGGACCTGGTCTCCACAGCTACAGCTGGTAAATCAAATTTTTTGCCTTATATTCCCTCACAGCCTAAGAAAGCACCACATTATCAAATGCAGTCCTTTCGGTCACAAAGAAACAAGAGAGTACGAGGTGCGTCCTTTCTTGCCAGAGGTAAGGGCAGAGGGAAAAAGCTACACAACACAGCTAGTTCCCAGGAACAGAAGTCCTCCCCGGCCTCTACAAAATCCACCGCATGACGCTGGGGCTCCGCTGAGGGAGCCCGCCCCAGTGGGGGCACGTCTTTGAATTTTCAGCCACATCTGGGTTCACTCACAGGTGGATCCCTGGGCAATAGAAATTGTTTCTCAGGGTTACAAGCTGGAATTCGAAGAGGTGCCTCCTCGCCGGTTTTTCAAATCGGCCCTGCCGACTTCTCCCCCAGAAAGGGAGATAGTGATAAATGCAATTCACAAATTGTATCTTCAACAGGTGGTGGTCAAGGTTCCCCTACTTCAACAAGGGAGGGGATATTACTCAACCCTGTTTGTAGTCCCGAAACCGGACGGTTCGGTCAGACCCATTCTAAATTTAAAATACCTGAAACTATACTTGAAAAGGTTCAAGTTCAAGATGGAATCGCTCAGGGCGGTCATCGCCAGCCTGGAAGGGGGGGATTTTATGGTATCTCTGGACATAAAGGATGCATACCTTCATGTTCCCATATATCTATCCACCTCATCAGGCGTACCTGAGATTTGCGGTACAGGATTGTCATTACCAATTTCAGATGTTGCCGTTTGGCCTTTCCACGGCCCCGAGAATTTTCACCAAGGTAATGGCGGAAATGATGGTGCTCCTGCGCAAGCAGGGAGTCACAATTATCCCGTACTTGGACGATCTCCTCATAAAAGCGAGATCACGAGAGCAGTTACTGAACAGCGTGTCACTTTCACTGAAGGTGTTACAGCAACACGGCTGGATTCTCAATATCCCGAAGTCGCAGCTGGTTCCTGACCTTCTTGGGCATGATTCTGGATACGGACCAGAAAAGGGTTTATCTTCCAATGGAGAAGGCTCAAGAACTCATGACTCTGGTCAGGAACCTATTGAAACCAAAACAGGTGTCAGTGCATCACTGCACTCGAGTCCTGGGAAAGATGGTGGCATCTTACAAGGCCATTCCATTCGGCAGGTTCCATGCGAGGACCTTCCAATGGGACCTACTGGACAAGTGGTCCGGGTCACATCTACAGATTCATCAGTTGATCACCCTGTCCCCCAGGGCCAGGGTATCTCTCCTGTGGTGGCTGCAGAGTGCTCACCTTCTAGAGCAGGGGTGGGCAATTATTTCAGCTGGGGGGCCGCTTAACACTTCCAGCGAATATTCGAGGGCCACACACAAAATACTCAAAAAGAGATCCCTTTTTACACATTACGGCAGACAGCGTGCCCTTTTTACACATTACGGCAGACAGCGTCCCCCTTTTTACACATTATGGCAGACAGCGTGCCCTTTTTACACATTACGACAGACAGCGTCCCCTTTTTACACATTACAGCAGACAGCGCCCCCGTTTTTACACACTACGGCAGACAGCGCCCCCGTTTTTACACATTACGGCAGACAGCGCCCCCGTTTTTACACATTACGGCAGACAGCGTCCCCTTTTTACACATTACGGCAGACAGCGCCCCCATTTTTATACATTACGGCAGACAGCGCCCTCATTTTTACACATTACGGCAGACAGCGCCCCCTTTTTACACATTACGGCAGACAGCGCCCCCGTTTTTATACATTACGGCAGACAGCGCCCCCGTTTTTACACATTACGGCAGACAGCGCCCCCGTTTTTACACATTACGGCAGACAGTCCCTACCCACCTTTCCCCCCCCCCTCCCCTAAACCCATATTGCAGTTTTTAACTCCCCTCCCTCCCCACCCCTAAACCTATATGGCAGCTTAAGCAGTGATCCAGGGGCTGGCTGGACAGGGGGTTTACCTGTTTGTCACAGTGGCAGACGATCCCCGCTGTCCGATGATCCACGCTGCTGCCGGCCGGAGTCACTGCTGATGTGGCCTCTCCTGCTCCCACTCGCTGCCCGCCGCTTCTCCTCAGTGGCCGCCGCTTCCTCTCCTCACTGCCCGCCGCTTCTCGGCCGCCGCTCCTGCTCACTGCAGTGCCCGCCCCCGTGCCGCCCAGCGCATGATAACAGAGGAAATCCCGGTCAGCTGACCCTGTGACGTGACCGGGATTTCCTCAGCGGCGCCGCGTCTGAGAGCAGTGCAATGACAAGCGGCATGTCGGGCCGCTTGTCATTGCACTCTGGTGGGGCACAGCGGGCCAGGCAGGATCGGTCCGCGGGCCGCCTGTTGCCCTCCCCTATTCTAGAGGGTCGCAGGTTTGGCATTCAGGACTGGGTTCTGGTGACCACGGACGCGAGCCTCCGAGGTTGGGGAGCAGTCACACAAGGAAGAAACTTCCAGGGTCTTTGGTCAAGTCAAGAGACTTGTCTTCACATCAACGTCCTGGAGCTGAGGGCTATATACAACGCCCTTCGTCAAGCGGAGACCTTGCTTCGCGACTTACCAGTTCTGATCCAGTCAGACAACATCACCGCAGTGGCTCATGTAAACCGCCAGGGCGGCACAAGGAGCAGAGTGGCAATGGCGGAAGCCACCAGGATTCTTCGCTGGGCGGAAAATCATGTAAGCGCATTGTCAGCAGTGTTCATTCCGGGAGTGGACAACTGGGAAGCAGACTTCCTCAGCAGACACGACTTGCATCCAGGAGAGTGGGGACTTCATCAGGAAGTCTTCGCACAGATTGCAAGCCAGTGGGGACTGCCCCAGATAGACATGATGGCATCTCGCCTCAACAAAAAGCTGCAGAGGTATTGCGCCAGGTCAAGAGACCCTCAGGCGGTAGCTGTGGACGCCCTAGTGACACCGTGGGTGTTCCAGTCGGTCTATGTGTTTCCTCCTCTTCCTCTCATCCCAAAAGGTGTTGAGAATAATAAGAAAAAGAGGAGTACAGACAATTCTCATTGTTCCAGATTGGCCACGAAGGGCCTGGTATCCGGATCTGCAGGAGATGCTCACAGAAGATCCGTGGCCTCTTCCTCTAAGACAGGACCTGTTGCAACAGGGGCCCTGTCTGTTCCAAGACTTACCGCGGCTGCGTTTGACGGCATGGCGGTTGAACGCCGGATCCTAGCGGAAAAGGGCATTCCGGATGAGGTCATTCCTACTCTGATAAAGGCTAGGAAGGACATGACAGCTAAACATTATCACCGTATATGGCGAAAATATGTTTCTTGGTGTGAGGCCAGGAATACTCCTACGGAAGAATTCCATCTGGGCCGTTTCCTTCACTTCCTACAAACTGGAGTTAATTTGGGCCTAAAATTAGGCTCCATTAAGGTTCAGATTTCGGCCTTATCTATTTTCTTTCAAAAAGAATTGGCTTCTCTCCCAGAAGTAAAGACTTTTGTGAAGGGAGTGCTGCATATTCAGCCTCCTTTTGTACCTCCGGTGGCGCCTTGGGACCTTAACGTGGTGTTGAGTTTCCTTAAGTCGCACTGGTTTGAACCACTTAAAACGGTGGAGTTAAAATATCTCACTTGGAAAGTAGTCATGTTGTTAGCCTTGGCTTCGGCTAGGTGAGTATCGGAATTGGCGGCTTTGTCTCATAAAAGCCCCTATCTAGTTTTCCATATGGATAGAGCGGATTTGCGGACCACCTATTGTGGTGCCTGTGGCTACACGAGACTTGGAGGATTCCGAGTCCCTTGATGTGGTCAGGGCTTTGATAATTTACGTGGCCAGAACGGCTAGAGTCAGAAAAACATAAGCACTGTTTGTCCTGTATGCAGCCAACAAGGTTGGCGCTCCGGCTTCAAAGCAGACTATTGCTCGCTGGATCTGTAACACGATTCAGCAGGCGCATGTGACGGCTGGATTGCCGTTACCAAAATCGGTCAAGGCCCATTCCACTAGGAAGGTGGGCTCGTCTTGGGCGGCTGCCCGAGGGGTCTCGGCACTACAGCTGCACCGAGCAGCTACTTGGTCGGGTTCAAACACCTTTGCAAAGTTCTATAAGTTTGATACCCTGGCTGAGGAGGACCTCCTGTTTGCTCAATCGGTGCTGCAGAGTCATCCGCACTCTCCCGCCCGTTTGGGAGCTTTGGTATAATCCCCATGGTCCTTACGGAGTCCCCAGCATCCTCTAGGACGTAAGAGAAAATAAGATTTTAAACCTACCGGTAAATCTTTTTCTCGTAGTCCGTAGAGGATGCTGGGCGCCCGTCCCAAGTGCGGACTACTTCTGCAAGACTTGTATATAGTTTTGCTTACATAAGAGTTATGTTATTGTTTTCATCGGTCTCCGACTGATGCTATGTTGTTTTTTTCATACTGTTAACTGGTTAGTTTATCACAAGTTATACGGTGTGAATTATGTGGGCTGGTATGAATCTTGCCCTTGGTTTAACAAAAATCCTTTCCTCGTACTGTCCGTCTCCTCTGGGCACAGTTTCTCTAACTGAGGTCTGGAGGAGGGGCATAGAGGGAGGAGCCAGTGCACACCCATACCTAAAGTCTTTCTTAAAGTGCCCATGTCTCCTGCGGAGCCCGTCTATCCCCATGGTCCTTACGGAGTCCCCAGCATCCTCTACGGACTACGAGAAAAAGATTTATCGTAGGTTTAAATCTTATTTTTGCAGTCACGTTTGGGCGAA
Organism: Pseudophryne corroboree; assembly: GCF_028390025.1. Classification (NCBI taxonomy): domain Eukaryota; kingdom Metazoa; phylum Chordata; class Amphibia; order Anura; family Myobatrachidae; genus Pseudophryne; species Pseudophryne corroboree. Next base: position 112,773,419 of record NC_086449.1, on the reverse strand, counting down.
ATTCTACCGAGACCCTTGAGTACGAGACCTAATCTCCCAGGGCTACCGGTTGGAGGTTCAAGTGCTCCCACCTCACAGATTCTTCAAGTCAAGCTTGCCAGCTTCACCTGTAACAAGGGCTACCTTGCAGGAAGCCATTCAAAGCCTGCAGCGCATGCAGGTTATTGTTCCAGTTCCACCTCTACTTCAAAACAAAGGCTTTTATTCCAGCCTGTTCGTGGTGCCGAAACCGGACGGTTCGGTTCGACTGATTTTGAACCACAAGTCTCTAAACCCGTACTTATGGGTGTTCAAATTCAAGATGGAGTCTCTTAGAGCGGTGGTTTCTGGCCTGGAAGAAAGGGAGTTCCTGGTATCCCTAGATATCAAGGATGCATACCTTCACATCCCCATATGGCCACCTCATCAGGCTTACCTCAGGTTTGTACTAAAGGAAGATCACTTCCAGTTCCGGGCCCTACCCTTTGGTCTCTCCATGGCACCAAGGGTGTTCACGAAGGTGATGGTGGAGATGATGCTCCAGCTCCGTTTGATGGGAGTGAACATAGTTCCATACCTGGATGATCTCCTCATAAATGCAGTGTCCAGACCACATTTGTTGGAAAGCATCGACCTGACTACGCGGCTGCTCAGGAATCACAAGTGAATTCTCAATCTACAGAAATCCCAACTGGAACCTTTGCAGATGCTTCAGTTCCTGGGGAAGATACTGGACACAGTGTCTCAGAAGGTGTTCCTTCCTATGGGCAAGGCACGGACAATTCAGTCAGTGGTTCACTCCGTTCTGAAACCAACCAAGGTCTCCGTGCATCTTTGCATACGCCTCCTGGGAAAGATGGTAGCCTCATACGAGGCAATTCAATATGGAAGATTCCATGCCCGTCCATTCCAGCTGGATCTACTGGACAAGTGGTCTGGATCACACCTGCACATGCACCAGAGGATACTCCTTTCACCAAAAGCAAGGATTTCCCTGTTGTGGTGGTTGCAGATCTCCCACCTAGTGGAGGGTTGACACTTCGGAGTTCATGTTTGGATTCTGTTGACTAAGGATGCGAGGAACCGCGGTGGGGGTACGGTGACCAAGGGGACCCAGTTCCAAGGACGGTGGTTGCCTCAGGAGGCTTCCATTCCATAAATATTCTGGAGCTCAGAGCGATTTACAATGCCCTTCTACAGGCCTCTTCTCTCCTTCAACATCACGCTATACAGGTCCAGTCGGACAACACCACAGCTGTGGCGTACATAAACCGACAGGGAGGAACAAAAAGCAGGGCCGCAGTGCGAGAGGTGTCCAAGATATTCCTCTGGGCGGAATGCAACGCCAGGGCCATGTCGGCCATATATATTCCAGGAGTGGACAAATGGAAAGCAGATTTCATCAGCAGACACAATCTGCACCCGGGAAAAATGGGGCCTTCACCCGCAGGTGTTTCAGTTTTTGATTCATCAGTGGGGCTGCCCGCAAATCGACATGATGGCTTCTCGGCTCAACAGGAAGCTGCTGCTTTATTTTTCCAGGACGAGGGATACTCGGGCCGCAGCGGTGGATGCTTTGACGACGCCGTGGGTTTACCGGTTGGTCTACCTGTTCCCTCCAATTCCTCTCATTCCCAGAGTTTTGAAAAGGGAAAGCGTTCAGGCGATTCTGATTGCCCCAGATTGTCCTCGCAGGGCCTGGTATGCGGAGCTCCTAGCCATGTCCCTTTGAAGAGCCCTGGCCTCTGCCACTTCAAGAAGATCTTCTGCAAGGGCCGTTCGTCTATCCAGACTTACTGCGACTACGTTTGACGGCATGGAAGTTGAAAGGGAGATTTTAGCCAGGAAAGGTCTTCCCGGCAAGGTTATCTCCACTATGGTTCAAGCCAGGAATATGGTCACGTCAAAACATTACCATCGCATATGGAAGAAGTATGTTTCTTGGTGTGAGGTTGGACAGTATTCTACTTGGCTTTTCATCTAGGTTGTTTCTTACTCTTACACTTAGGCTTCATCAAGGTTTAGATCTCGGCCTTGTCTGTCTTCTTCCAGAGACAGTTGGCTGTTATCCCAGAAGTCCAGACGTTCTTGAAGGGTGTCCTTCGTATTCAACCACCCTTTGTGCCTCTCACGGCGCCATGGGATCTCAATTTGGTTCTGACCTTTCTCCAATCGGACTGGTTTGAACCTTTACACATGGTGGACATGAAGTATTTGACATGGAAGACATGTCATGTTGTTGGCATTGGTCTCTGCGAGGCGTGTTTCAGAGTTACGGGGCTTGTCCTGTAAGAGCCCTTATCTGGTGTTCCACAAAGACAGAGCAGTGCTCAGAACTCGCCCGCAATTCTTACCCAAGATGGTGTGAGCATTTCACATCAATCAGCCGATAGTGGTTCCTGTGGTGTCTGAAACGTCTGTTACGCCAAAGTCCTTGGACGTGGTTCGGGCTTTGAAAGTTTATGTCCGAAGAACGGCTCGTCACAGGAAGTCTGAGTCGCTTTTTGTTCTCTGTGATGCTACCAAAATTGGTTGTCCTGCTTCTAAGCAGTCAATTGCGCATTGGTTCAGACTTACGATCCAACAGGCTTACTCTTCAGCAGCTTTGCCGAGGTCTGTTCAGGCCCACTCCACGCGGCCGGTGGTTCTTCCTGGGCAGCTGCCCAGGGTGTCTCGGCTTTACAGTTATGCCAAGCTGCTACTTGGTCCAGTTCGAATGCATTTGTTCAGTTTTACAAGTTCGATACCTTGGCTACAAAGGACCTTCAGTTTGGTCAGTCGGTTTTGCAGCACTCTCCCAACCGGTCTGGGAGCTTTGGGACTTCCCCATGATACTAGACCATCCCAGTATCCCCTAGGACGTTAGAGAAAATAAGAATTAAATACCCACCGGTAATTCCTTTTCTTGTAGTCCGTAAGGGATACTGGGCGCCCAACGTTGTGCTTCGTTATTTCTGCAAGTGTTGTTCTTGTTTGGGTCTGCTGTTGCTGTCCCTATTTTCAAGTTGTGGTTAGTGTTGCTATCCTCTTGTTATTTGTGTGCTAGTTCATTTCTCATCACTTTCTTGTCTATTTTCCTCCTCTCAAAGTATGTCCGTCTCCTCAGGCACAGTTTTCCTAGACTGGGTCTGCGGGAGGGGCATAGAGGGGAGGAACCAGCACACTCTGAAGAAATTTATAGTGCCAGGCTCCAATGGACCCCATATACCCCATGATACTAGACCATCCCAGTATCCCCTATGGATTATGAGAAAAGGAATTACCGGTAGGTTAAATTCCTATTTTTTAAGGGGTTGAGACCGTATAACCGGCGACTGGGATCTCGGCAGTCAGCATCCCGATGCCAGGATCCCGTCCGCAGAATGGCGGCGGGGGTGGGGAGGGGGGGGGGGGTTGAGCACAACGATGCCCCTTGCCGGCTCGGTGCACAGGTTCTATTCCCACTCTATGGGTGTCGTGGATTAATCCCTTCTAGTCGGCATGGTGAAGCTTCGGGATGCAGGGGGAGTTATTGTGACCGATGGTCACATATCTACATCCCCTTTTTAAGTAACTTTACATATTAACTTTCAAAACTCAGTTCAGTTCAGATTTTTTATATTTTTATGAACATGCGTCCTCTAATGTTGTGTAGGTGATGGCATTGTTCCTTTCTCCATTCCATTCCTAAATACTCTACTCCGGGTGTGTTAAACAAACCAATATGTTACCAGACTTAAGGACCTGATTTATCAAGCCTTGGAGAGTGATAAATTGCACGACGATAAAGTACCAACCAATCAGCTCATAACTGTCATTTTTCAAACACAGCCTGTAACATGACAGTCATGGGCTGATTGGTTGGTTCTTTATCACTGTGCAATTTATCACTCTCCAAGGCTTGATAAATTTGGGCCTTATTTCCTACGGAGCTGTATCTGATGCGTTCTCCATTCTTCATGTAGAAAAGATTCTGCCCAAGGTGGCAGTCACACTAATTTGAATTTTCAGTGTATATAGGGGGTAATTCCAAGTTGATCGCAGCAGGAATTTTGTTAGCAGTTGGGCAAAACCATGTGCACTGCAGGGGAGGCAGATATAACATGTGCAGCAAGAGTTAGATTTGGGTGGGTTATTTTGTTTCTGTGCAGGGTAAATACTGACTGCATTATTCTTGCACTGCAATTTAAATTTCAGTTTGAACACTCCCCACCCAAATCTAACTCTCTCTGCACATGTTAAATCTGCCTCCCCTGCAGTGCACATGGTTTTGCCCAACTGCTAACAAAATTCCTGCTGCGATCAACTTGGAATTACCTCCATAGTGTTGTCAGACTTGCTGTATAAGTGAGACAGGAATAAAAATGTGAGCAGCGGTCACTAATTGTCATCATCATTTCTCCTACAGAACATACCTTAAGCCGAGATCCATGTGGCAAGGACCCACTCCCACCTCTTCCACTGAACGGTAACTTCAATAACAGCTATTCTCTCAGAGCTGGAGATTTCCCCCCTGACCCTTCCAAGCTGGGAGAAGGTGGGGGGCGGCGCAACATTGCGGATGCCGCAGCCTTTGAAAAGATGATAATTTCAGAGCTTGTGCATAGCAACCTGCGTGGCAAATCACACGCAGGGAACACAGACACGGGAGATGAGGAAGTGACGTCAGGGGCCATTGCAGAAGGTGGAGAGGTTCCTACACTGGAGATGGAGCGCATGTACAAAGCATTGGAGGAGCCACTTCTCTTACAGAGAGCTCAGTCTATCCTGTACCAGAGTGATCTGGAGGAGTCTGAAGCCGAGGCAGCCCCCCGTGACTCACCCAATCGTGACTCACTCTACACAAGCATGACCAACCTCAGAGACTCTCCTTACCCAGACAGCAGCCCCGAACCGTGCCTGCCATCATCTGGGGAAATGCTGCCGTGCCACCAAGGTTTACCCCCACCTACGGGGGCAGATGCCATGTACTTCCCTGGCCGGCTGGGTTCAGTGCCCAGAGGGCAGTTGCAAGCTTTCTACCAGATGCCACAGGGGTTTCTGGGTCTGGAAGGGTCAGTGCCCGAGGGCGACGGGCAGATGCAGCTCATCACCAGCCTCTGAACTTACTCGCCCACCCCTGTCGCCAACCCCATTATTCCCCTGCAAAAAGAAAAAAAGTTACTGCCTTCCCTCTCCATTTCAAAAGAAAGCAGGGCCAGATGGGAGGAAGGGGTATCTATATAGGGGCAGATACTGCCTGGGGTAATGGACAACTGGTTTTGAAGGCAGGTAAAATATTGGACTTCCTCTTGATTGCTAGTGTCTATTTACAATCTGTGTACATTGTTTGGGGTACCACTGGCAGGTAGGGGTTTGGGTGCCAAAAATATACTTCTTGAAACAGAACAATCTACCCCCGGAACATCTAGAAGATCCAGGTTTGGTGCTGATATTTACAGTATTGTTACAAAGCCAACATAAACACAGAATGAGAAGAGACAGACAGGGGTAGTGATTACACTATAATAGTTGTGGGCCACCCTTTAGAAATACCAGCTGTCATCAAATGATGCAAGCAATGAGACTCCCTGATACGGGATTACCCGCAAGTGCTGTATAAGTGGTGCCAAACAGCCTCTGGGTCCTGCTGAGCAATGAGAAAATAGACGTCAGCAGTTGCCTAAATTTGTGAAATTTGCATTTGGATTTTTGTAAGGTCACAGGTTATAAATCTCACTCCCATAAAAAAAAAAAAAAAAGTGGCAGACAATGGAAATTGAACCAATGTGAAAAAGTTTATTACTTTTTCAGAAAGTGCTGCCTTCCGTTCACCACTGAACTTCTTCCTTGGGCCGCCTTCTCTTCACACCCAAACCCCTCTGCCTGCCCCAAAGACAGGATAAGAGACTTTTTTATCAATTCAGACAAGACAAGTATGTGATTCTCATAAGACAAGGAAGAGGAACGTACCAGGGAGATAGTAATGGCTATGGGGAAGATGGCAACACAATTTAACAATGATATGTGAAAATGAACTTACAGCTGCCCTGCATACTCTTTCTTTAAGCACAAAACACCCCCTGCCTCTTTTACTGAGGACAATTGGAACTCTTATAATGGGGGAAGCGAGTGTCCTTTCCGACTACTGTAAATAACGAACTTCTAAACGGGGGAAGGGAGAGATGAGGGGAGACGCCTACACCCTTCCCTAAACAAATATCAGAGGTGCGGAAATGGTCAGTAGGGGGCATTTTTTATTTGTGTGTTTACCTTTTGCAATGTTTCTTTATTTAGTACGGGCACTTTGCCGTACTATCTGTCCATTTTACCACAGGATCATGGGTGATCCTCTTCGCCAGTCCCAAAGATTCCACCTTGTGTCTCCAGCTACCTTGCAGTTTCTTTTTATGTTTTATGTTTGGTTTTTTTACCATCTTTGTCTTAATTTATTTTACATTTGCATGTAGAGATCCATAATTGTGTGGGCTCCTCATATTTGATTATCTACCTGTCTGAAAAGAAAACAAACATTAGCACTCAGTGATGATTGAAAAGTCATCAAGACTTTATATAACAAAGTATAAAAGATGTGTACTGGTAGGCTGTAAGGTCTGGGGATGATACAAGAACAAAATGGGTGGTAACACGAAATTCTGGCACTAGAACAAAAGTAAAGGAGAAGTAATCCTGTAGAATCTGTTAAACAAAAACATAGATGTACCGGCCCTTTGCTGCTATACGTAGGCCATGAAGTACAGGGAACAGTGCAATAAGGCATTACATTTGAGGGTGCATTGTAACAATCATTTTACCTGCCCCTGTGGTGCCTCAATCTGAAGTGAAGGTTGATGTTGGCCACTTTGTTCTCACTACAGGTTTTGCTGGGCGTTTGGTTACATTCCTGTGGTTGCTGCACACAGCTAAAGCCAAAACATATATACAATCATATATTTGCGTTATGTTTGCTCTATACAGATCTAAATAAATAGATTTATGAAGTGTAGAAGTTGCCATATTAAAGAGTCTAGGTACAGAGGTGGAGGCTGGAACATTGCAAGGTGCAGACTCTGTGAGTTTTTGTCTTTCTAGCAGTGATAATAATGGTGTTGCGTCTCCAGACGTAATGTTGTTCGGTTTTCTCCAGTGCTAGAACTCCGTGTCGTATGGCATAGTTGCTTTTCTTGCACACAACTGGACATCTTTCACACAAGGTTCACACAACAAAACTCCTGCTTAATGCCTTCAGACCCAATTAAGGGACTAATTAGCATTTTGGCACGTTCACCGGGAAAACTCTGTGTTATAGGTGGGCAGCACTACATCATGTGTTCTTACTACTCTGCTAATCCGCACTATAAAGCCTGTTTCCAGTCAGGCCACAAATCTCTTTCACATTGAGCTGTAATCGTGAAGTCACTTCGAGAAGCTTCTGTGCAATGCAGCTGGGAAGCCGTTGTGCTGCACTGCCACACAGTGACAAGAAGTGTCCTGCACATATATTTTCTGTAATGTTTAGACAGAGACACAATTCCACTGACTGCCAAGATGGCTTAAGAAAAACCTATTTGCATGTCGCCCCAGGCACAATACAGCACTTATATAGACTATTTTTGTCAATTATTTCAAAGGCTCTATGAATATAAAGATGTTATTTATGAAAAGCCCTTTGTGAAATGGGTTTAAATGACCACTATAGATACTAATGTAAAAACCTCAAACACGGAAGGGAAAAAGTTAAATGGACCATTAAGATGAACACCTCGACAGAGGTAGACACCTGACCCCTCACAGGGGATCATTGTAATGGAGGGACCTTCTAATGTATAGATGTTTAGGTTCAAGGAACTTTCTTTTGCCGCATTAGAGAGAGACGGCATTGTATCAAAGAACAGATAGGAACACATCTGTGGCACATTAATTACGTTCCGTACACACGTATGTCATCACTTTCTGCTGTGTCGCTGTCTTTTGCTGCCAAACCCCACCTACCCACCCCCTGAGTCTGACATGAGAAAAAGGGTTAAATACCTCTCCGCCACTCCTCCTCTCTCTCCCTCCTTCATTTTCTTTTTCATATGCCAAAACCAGAAATGGGTCGAACGCCATTCTACAAGCGAACAAAACTAAAAAAAAAAAAAAAAAAAAGAGTACGAAAGACTGAACATGATATCGTACATAGAAAAAAATCTACAAAAAAAAAGGCTGAAAAAAAATTATGATGAAAAATAAAGTTAAAAAAAAAATGAATATCGCAACTTGTGGAGTGAAAGAAACACACCAATAAAACATTTTGATTTCTGGATGGTTGTCATTATTGCGTAGGTGACACGTAAAAATGTTTTGGGATTTTTTCTTTTTTGTCTCTTTTGTTTCTGTAATTATAACAATACCGGTAATGGAACTGTGTTCCAAGAAACATTTCACATACTGTAACATGAATTACATTGTAAGGATTTGGAGCCTAATTCAGAGTTGATCGCAGCAGCAAATTTGTTAGCAGTTGGGAAAAACCATGGCCCTCATTCCGAGTTGTTCGCTCGTTCTTTTTCATCGCATCGCAGTGAAAATCCGCTTAGTACGCATGCGCAAAGTTCGCACTGCGACTGCGCCAAGTAACTTTACTATGAAGAAAGTATTTTTACTCACGGCTTTTTCTTCGCTCCGGCGATCGTAATGTGATTGACAGGAAATGGGTGTTACTGGGCGGAAACACGGCGTTTCAGGGGCGTGTGGCTGAAAACGCTACCGTTTCCGGAAAAAACGCAGGAGTGTCCGGAGAAACGGTGGGAGTGCCTGGGCGAACGCTGGGTGTGTTTGTGACGTCAACCAGGAACGACAAGCACTGAACTGATCGCACAGGCAGAGTAAGTCTGGAGCTACTCTGAAACTGCTAAGTAGTTAGTAATCGCAATATTGCGAATACATCGGTCGCAATTTTAAGAAGCTAAGATTCACTCCCAGTAGGCGGCGGCTTAGCGTGTGTAACTCTGCTAAATTCGCCTTGCGACCGATCAACTCGGAATGAGGGCCCATGTGCACTGCAGGGGCGGGGGGGGGGGGGGCAGAGATTTAACATGTGTAGAGAGAGTTAGATTTGGGTGGGGTATGTTCAAACTGAAATCTAAATTGCAGTGTAAAAATAAAGCAGCCGGTATTTACCCTGCACAGAGACAAAATTACCCACCCAAATCTAACTCTCTCTGCAAATGTTATATCTGCCCCCCCCCCCCCCCCCCCAGCAGTACACATGGTTTTGCCCAACTGCTAATAAATTTGCTGCTGCGATCAACTCTGAATTAACCCCTATGAGCGGGATGTATTGGAGTACGAGATCGCCAGTCGTGCGGAATGCTGGCCGATCTCTGGCTTTTTTTTTTAAAGGGGCATTTATTTATAAGGCATGGTTTTGCCTTGTAAATAATTGCCCCTTTAAAAAAACATCCAAGATTAACCGGCTTTCCACACGTCCGGCGATCTCGTACTCCATTAAATCCCGCCTCATATATTTCTTCTGTTAAGCTAATGGTTATTTAATGAAGCATCCACTAGCTTTATATATTATAACTCTATGCAGAATATGGTAAAATTGTATTACAAATAGTCCACTCCTATCATCCACATTCCTTTCACATCCCATGGAAGCCAAGCCTGTAAGATAAAAGACTCTGCATATTCAACAAGTCACAATGGTGGTAGGAGAATATACAGAATTACTAGCTGGCTGGTTCCTTCCAGCCATAGGGGGAGATGCACTAAGCCTTGAAAGTGATACCTTTCACAGTGCTAAAGTACCAGCCAATCAGCTCCTAAATGCCACGTCACAGGCTGGATTTGAAAAATGATAGTTAGCAGCTGGTTGTCTGGTACTTTATCACTGTGCTATTTATCACTCTCCACGGCTTGATAAATGGGGGCCCTAGTGTCTCCTATCAGGCTTGTATAACTTACTATGCTCATATTCACTCAAAAGGGCATCTTCATGCAAATATTCTACCATACAGTATGTAACACTTTCACTACTGCAAAATGTTTATAACTGATTTTACAAATGCCATTTCTTAAACCAGAGTTTATCAGTATAAAGCGATTATGAAACTCTAGTACAGATCACAAGGGGTTGCCCACATGTTACCCTGAGACATCCCGCTGGCTGGACATTGCTGTGACTGGGAATTCTTAACCCTTTAAAAAGCCAACAGACAACCAAGAGTCTTATTATAAAAGGGATGTATTATGCCTTAGAGAGAGATAAAAGTACCAACCAATAAGCTTTTAACTGTCATTTTTCAAACACATACTGTAGCATACAGTGCATCCGAAAAGTATTCACAGCGCTTCACTTTTTCCACATTTTGATATGTTACAGCCTTATTCCAAACTGGAATAAATTCATTTTTCCCCCACAAAATTCTACACACAAGGGGGGTCATTCCGACCCGATCGCTCGCTGCAGTTTGTCACAGCGCAGCGATCGGGTCGGAACTGCGCGTGCGCCGGCGCATGGCAGCTTTCGTTACCCAGCGATCGCCTCTGAGACAGAGGCGGTCGCTAGGCGGGAGGGGGCTGAACGGCGGCGTTAAGCCGCCGTTTAGGGGGAGCAGTCCGGCCAACGCAGGCGTGGCCGGACCGTTGGGGGGGGGGGGGGCGGCAGCTGCGTAACGTCTCACGCAGCTGCTGCGGCCAGCGGGAGCGACAAGCAACTCCTGGCCAGCCGCAGGAGCTGCGCTGGCCGGGAGTTACTTCTCAAATACAAAGGCATCGCCTCTCTGCGATGCTTTTGTATTTGTGCGGGGGGGCCGGCACTGACATGCGGGGCGGGCTAGCCCTGTGCTGGGCGTCCCCCCGCATGTCTGAGTTTACGATCGTAGCTGTGCTAAATTTAGCACAGCTACGATCAACTCGGAATGACCCCCAATACCCCATAATGACAACGTGAAAAAAGTTTTTTTGAGATTTTTCCAAATTTCTTAAAAATAAAAAACTAAGAAATCATATGTACATAAGTATTCACAGCCTTTGCTCAATACTTTCTTGATGCACCTTTGGCAGCAATTACAGCCTCAGCCTTTTTGAATATGATGCCACAAGCTTGGCACACCTATCTTTGGGCAGTTTCACTCATTCCTCTTTGCCGCACCTCCCAAGCTCCATCAGGTTGGATGGGAAGCGTCGGTGCACAGCCAGTTTCAGATCTCTCCAGAGATGTTCAATCGGATTCAAGTCTGGGCTCTGGCTGGGCCACTCAAGGACATTCACAGAGTTGTCCTGAAGCCACTCCTTTGATATCTTGGCTGTGTGCTTAGGGTCATTGTCCTGCTGAAAGATGAACCGTCGCCCCAGTCTGAGGTCAAGAGCGCTCTGGAGCAGGCTTTCATCCAGGATGTCTCTGTACATTGCTGCATTCATCTTTCCCTCCATCCTGACTAGTCTCCCAGTTCCTGCCACTGAAAAACATCCCACAGCATGATGCTGCCACCACCATGCATCACTGGTTTCCTCAAAACATTACTCCTGGCATTCACGCCAGATAGTTCAATCTTTTCAATCTGGCAAACTCCAGGCGGGCTGCTATGTGCTTTTTACTAAGGAGTGGCTTCCGTCTGGCCACTCTACCATACAGGCCTGATTGCTGCAGAGATGGTTGTCCTTCTGGAAGGTTCTCCTCGCTCCACAGAGGAATGCTGTAGCTCTGACAGAGTGACCATCAGGTTCTTGGTCACCTCCCTGACTAGGGCCCTTCTCCCCTGATCACTCAGTTTAGACAGCCGGCCAGCTCTAGGAAGAGTCCTGGTGGTTCCGAATTTCTTCCATTTACGGATGATGGAGGGCACTGTGCTCATTGGGACCTTCAAAGCAGCAGATATTTTTCTGAATACTTCCCCAGATTTGTGCCTCAAGACAGACCTGTCTCGAAGGTCTACAGACAATTCCTTTGACTTCATGCATGGTTTGTGCTCAGACATGCACTGTCAAGTGTGGGACCTTATATAGACAGGTGTGTGCCTTTCCACATCATGTCCCAACAACTGAATTTACCACATGTGGACTCCAAAATTAGCTATAGGAACATCTCCAGGATGATCAGTGGAAACATGATGCACCTGAGCTCAATTTTGAGCTTCATGGCAAAGGCTGTGAATACTTATGTACATGTGATTTCTTAGTTTTTTTATTTTTAATAAATTTGCAAAAATCTCAAAAAAACTTTTTTCACGTTGTCATTATGGGGTATTGGGGGTAATTCCAAGTTGATCGCAGCAGCAAGTTTGTTAGCAATTGGGCAAAACCATGTGCACTGCAGGTGCGGCAGATATAACATGTGCAGAGAGCGTTAGATTTGGGTGGGTTATTTTGTTTCTGTGCAGGGTAAATACTGGCTGCTTGATTTTTACACTGCAAGTTAGATTTCAGTTTGAACACACCACACCCAAATCTAACTCTCTCTGCAAATGTTATATCTGCCCCACCTGCAGTGAACATGGTTTTGCCCATTTGCTAACATATTTGCTGGCTGCGATCAACTCAGAATTACCCCATTGTGTGTAGAATTTGGAGGAGAAAAATGAATTTATTCCATTTTGGAATAAGGCTGTAACATAACAAAATGTGGAAAAAAGTGAAGCACTGTTAATATTTTCCGGATGCACTGTCGCAGTTAGGATCTGATTGGTTGGTATTTTATCTCTCCGAGATTTGATAGTGCAGCGGCAGTGATGTCAAAGAACAAGAAATAACCACCAGGTCCTACAGGCAGCAGGACTTTTCAACAGCTAATGAGAAGAGCTGTTCTCACTCTTCAGCTGCCAATCAAACACGAACAAGAAAAGACGGAGTGTGCTCTCAAGACAGAGTGTGCTCTCAGTAATGAGTGTGCTCTCTCCTGCCATCCCATATGCTCCTCGGGATCCAAAATGGGCTCCTGCATTAGCCATAATAGCTACAGCAACTGTAAGTGCTTGATGGGCATTATAAGAGGCAAATAGGCGGGGGAGGGGGGTTCTGATGGGTATATTAATAGCATGTGGGGAGGTCTGCTGGGCATTATAAGAGGCTGTTGAGGGTTTCTGGGTAAGTGGGGGAAGGTCTGATGTAATATAAAAGGCATCTGGGAAGGTTTAGGGCTTGTTAGGGGTCTGACTGACATAAGGGGCAAGGAGGTTTGAGGGCATTTTGGGGGTCTGTTGGGCATTTAGCATATGAAAAAACTTATAGCCTAGAGGTGACATGAAAAAAATGGTGAGACTCTAGGGTGCCACGATCCAAACAAGTTTGAGAACCACTGGCGTAGTAGGTTCTATGGTAGTCCACAGTTACACTTGACTCCTTACATATGGGGGGTAATTCCGAGTTGATCGCAGCATCAAATTTGTTAGCAGTTGGGCAAAACCATTTGCACTGCAGGTGTGGCAGATATAACATTTGCAGAGAGAGTTAGATTTGGGTGGGGTGTGTTCAAACTGAAATCTAAATTGCAGTGTAAAAATAAAGCAGCCAGTATTTACCCTGCACAGAAACAAATAACACACCCAAATCTAACTCTCTCTGCAAATGTGATATCTGCCCCCCCTGCAGTGCACATGGTTTTGCCCAACTGCTAACCAATTTGATGCTGCGATCAACTCGGAATTACCCCCATAAATCCTTGCTGTGCTAGATTTCCACCAGGAACCTCTTTCGGGGGCTCTGAGGGGAAGTGCAGAAGACGACAGTGGGCCCCAGCACTCCTTTTTAGCAGTGATGGTAGAGCAAGGATAACACCTCACAAATAAATACAGTTTACAGATGGGTACATGTTTATCTTGACCTTTAATAGGATTAACTGAGACTGGGCAGTCAGACTTAATCCCCTGCTGTATTGTTCTCAGTATTGTATTGCAGCTGAGAACAATAGATGAAGGGTTTGTGTAACTAAACTATGGTGTGCCTAGGCGCAGCAAACTAGCCAAGATAACCGTGGACCCATCTGTATGAGTAGATGGACAATAATGCTATGTTCCAATGATACATAAGAAATCAAAAGCATAGACCCTATCTTTTTCTCCATCTACAAGTAGATAAGCTGCTTTCCAACACTGATGTAGAAAAACGACTACATAAAATAGGGTGTAACGTCGATTTAAAGCAGTAACTAGAGTTTGTAATAGAGCCCATCTTGGAGGAAGCTACAGTGTACTGTATATAGAGACCCAAGCAGTCTTCACCTGGGGAACATGAAAACATTTACATTTATAAACATTTGCACAAGTAAGCAGGCCTAGTCTCCCCTACAGAGGGCTCAAACAGTCAGTTAGCCCCACCTTAATTTGTGAAAGTTATTGAGGAGAGTTGGGTACCATGACCCACCCCCTGTATCCATGCAACTGTACACTTTTTGTTATGTAATCGTAAATTCGCAAAGCACCTAGTATTCCTATCTGGTTGTGACAGAGAGTAGTATGTCGTAAAGTGATGTTTTTTCACACACAAAAAAATCTTGTCAAAGTAAATTTTCTACATATGACATAATGACAAAGCAATTCTTCTACAAGACAAAGCCCCCAACTCCGACACACGTCTAGCAGAAGTTAAGGCCAACAAAGTGACAGCCTTCCACATGAGAAACGACCTCAACCTCCTGTAGAGGCTCAAACCAGTCCGACTGGAGGAACTGCAACACCACGTTAAGATCCCAGGGCGCCGTAGGCGGCACAAAGGTAGGTTGGATGTGCAGAACTCCCTTCAAAAAAGTCTGAACCTCAGGGAGGGCAGCCAACTGTTTCCGGAAGAAAATGGATAGGGCCAAAATTTGGACCTTTACGGATCCCAACCTCAGGCCCATATCCACACCTGCTTGCAGGAAGAGGAGAAAACGTCCCAGTTGAAACTCCACCGTAAGAAACTTCTTGGACTCACACCAAGATACGTATTTTTTCCAAATACGATGGTAATGTTTAGACGTAACTCCTTTCCTAGCCTGTATCAGGGTAGGAATAACCTTGTTCGGAATGCCCTTCCGAGCTAGTATCAGGCGTTCAACCTCCATGCTGTCAAACGCAGCCGCGATAAGTCTTGATAGGTGAACGGCCCCTGCTGCAGCAGGTCCTCCCAAAGAGGAATAGGCCTCGGCTTTTCTAGCAGTAGATCCAGAAGATTCGCGTATTTGAGGTATATCCCAAAGATTTGTCACCTCCGTGAACACCACCGGATGGAGTCCCCACTCTGCAGGATGGAGATCGTTTCTGCTGAGGAAGTCCGCTTCCCAGTTGTCTACTCCTGGAATGAAGATTGCTGACAGTGCCAACGTGTGTTTTTCTGCCCAGAGGATGATTCTTGTTACCTCTGACATTGCAGCTCTGCTCTTTGTTCCGCCCTGTCGGTTGATGTAAGCCACCGTCGTTACATTGTATGACTGCACTTGAATGGCCCGATTTCTCAGAAGATGGGCCGCTTGTAGAAGACCGTTGTAGATGGCTCTTAGTTCTACAATGTTTATCAGCAGGCCGGCTTCCAGACTTGACCACCTTTTTTTGGACGGTCTCCCCTTGAGTGACTGCGCCCCAGCCTCGGAGACTTGCATCCATGGTTAGAAGGATCCAGTCCTGAATCCCGAACCTGCAGCCCTCCAGAAGGTGAGGTATTTGCAACAACCAGAGGAGTGAAATCCTGGCCTTTGGTGACAGATGTATCCTCTGGTGCATATGTAGATGGGATCCCGACCACTTGTCCAGGAGATCCAGTTGGAAGGACCGATAATGAAACCTCCCATACTGTAGAGCCTCGTAGGAGGCCACCATCTTTCCCAGAAGGTGAATGCACTGATGAACCGACACCCGGGCTGACTTCAGGACATCCCGGACCATTGTTTGTATCACCAACACTTTTTCCTCTGGAAGAAACACCCTCTGCACTCCCGTGTCGAGGATCATTCCCAGAAAGGTCAACCTTCTGGTTGGTTCCAAATTTGATTTTGGAAGATTCAGGATCCAACCGTGTTCCCTTAACAGGTGGGTCATGAAAAGGATGGACTGTAACAGCTTCTCCTTGGACAGTGCCTTTATCAGCAGATCGTCCAGATATGGAATTATGTTCACCCCCCTGTCTGCGGAGGAGAACCATAATTTCTGCCATCACCTTGTTGAAAACCCTCGGTGCTGTGGAGAGGCCAAATGGCAGAGCCTGGAACTGATAGTGACAATCCAACAGTGCGAATCGGAGATAAGCCTGATGCGGTGGCCAAATCGGAATGTGGAGGTACGCATCCTTGATATCCAGGGATACCAGGAATTAACCCTCTTCCAGACTTGATATCACCGCCCTTAGAGACTCCATTTTGAACTTGAACTCCTTCAGAAAGGGATTTAGCGATTTTAGGTTCAGAATGGGCCTGACCGAACCATCCAGTTTCGGTACCACGAAAAGGTTCGAATAGTAAGCTTTGTTTTGCAGAGGAGGGACCGGTACAATAACCTGTGCCTCCAACTTCTGGACGGCTGCCTTCAGGACAGCCCTGTCTGCCAGCAACGCTGGCAAGCATGATTTTAAGAACTGGTGAGGAGGGAGATCTTGAAATTCTAGCCGGTACCCCTGGGACACAATATCTTGTACCCAGGGATCGAGACCGAACGACACCCAGACGTGACTGAAATGTCTGAGTCTCGCCCCCACCGGCCCTACCTCCAGGCCGCTTGGTCACCGTCATGCTGAGGACTTTGGCGTACCTGAAGCAGGCTTCTGTTCCTGGGAACCCGCAGCAGCAGGTTTCTTGGATTTTTGGTCGACCTCCTCTAAAGGTGTTAGACGGTTTGGCCTTTCTTGTTTTAGCAACCCGACAGGACTGTGATGCAGCTGAAGAAAAGGGTTTCTTCGTAGCAGGTGCAGCTGAGGGAAGAAAAGGTGACTTACCCGCTGTAGCTGTGGAGATCCACGCATCTAATGCTTCCCCAAAGAGAGCCTGACCTGTGAAGGGTAGGGTTTCCACACCTCTCCTGAATTCCACGTCGGCAGACCACTGGCACAGCCAAAGTCCCCTACGAGCTGAGACAGACATGGAAGAAATTCCTGCAGCCATGGAACCCATGTCTTTCATGTATTCTATGAGAAATCCTGTTGAATCCTGAATGTTACGCAAAAACAATTCAACATCAGACTTATCCATAGTATCCAAATCTTCAAGACCTGACCACTTTACTATAGCTTTGGCAATCCAAGCACTGGCAACAGTGGGACGTAATATAGCCCCTGAAGCCATGTACATGGATTTGAGCGTATTATCAATTTTACGATCAGCCAGCTCTTTCAAGGCGGTGGATCCTGGAACACGTAAAACCACCTTTTCTGAGAGTCTGGATACAGACGCGTCAACAATGGGCGGGTTTTCACCATTTTTTTATCCTCCACAGGGAAAGGAAACACCACCAGGACCCTTTTAGGGATCAGGATTTTTTTTCTCAGGGTTTTCCCATGCTTTTTCAAAAATAGCATTTAATTCTTTTGACGCAGGGAAGGTTAGCGAGGCTTTCTTATTTTCAGTAAAGTAATCCTCCTCAACCTGCACAGGTGTTGTATCAGTAATATTCAACACATCCCTAATGGCCTCTATCATCAACTGCACCCCTTTTGCAAGAGATGCTGCCCCCCTCAATACTTCCCCATCACCGCCCGCAGTGTCAGAATCGGTATCTGTGTCATCTTGCATAATTTGTGCAAGAGCACGTTTTTGGGAATATACAGCGGGGGGCCCTGAGGTAACAGAACTGGGTCAGACTGCCATAGAGCTCTGTAAAGCCTGAGTTGCAGACTCATTCTGTGCAACTCTAGTAGAAATCTGAGAAATCATAGATTTGATAGAGGATAACCACTTAGGCTCCCTTGCTGGTATCTGTGCTAAAACAGTGCAATCCTGATTACATGGAATGGGATCATCCTGAGAGGACATATCCTCTGCAGCATATGACACAGAGTACCTGGACATAGCTTAATGGAGACCACAGACACTCCACACACACAGGGGAGGGCAGACAGAGTTTCACCCCCAAGAATGGCAAGAGAGACACAGAGATTGGAGCCAACCCACACACGGCGCATTTAGGTAAAGGGAGACCCCCAACTAGCGCTGACTGTGCACCTTAATAGGTTACACAACCTGTATACAGCCCCCCCCCCCCCCCTTCTACAACCCCCTGGTACCGTGAGAGATAGCTGGAGTTGTTCTGGAGGTACTTGCTCTTCACTGACAGCGTTGTGCAGGCAGGAAAATAGCGCTGAACGCTGCTGGGTCTGCACTGAGGAGAAGCTCCGCCCCCAAAATGGTGCTGTCTTCCCGCTCTTCATAGAATTATACTGGCCTGAGGAATTATGCTGGCTGAGATCCCGGGACATCGAAAGTCTGTGAGACCAGTGTAGGGTGTAGGCATACCTCCCAACTGTCCCGATGTTCGCGGGACAGTCCCCCAAAAACGGGATTGTCCCGCGGTGTGGGGGGGGGGCAGTTGGGAGGCCCTGTCTCTCGCTGCCCTGCTTAGCAGAGCAGCTGAGAATAGACGCTGTTCGCATGCGCACAGCGTCTATTCACGAGTGACAGCGGGAGAAGGGGGCATGCCAGCAGCTCACAGAGCGCTGGGCATGCCCCCTTCAGTGACAGACAAGGGAGGCGTGACCTAAATCGCCGTGAAGCCACGCCTTCTTTCAGAGTCCACGCCCCCTTTTTCGGGAGCACGCGAGTTTTCGCCGCATGTGTGTACCTCTTAAACATTAAAGAAAGTTGGGAGGTATGGTGTAGGCGTTGGCTCAGGGCGCCCCTCACAGCGCCGCACTATGTATCGCTAAGCCCCGGAGCGCAGTTAGTACTGCGCTCCATACCCTGTTTCCGCCATCTTCACACTGGTCCCCCGCTTGCTAGGGGGGTCGGTGGCTCACTCGCCACCAATCTTCTGGCTCCGTAAGGGGGTGGTCGCATGCTGCTGGGGTGAGCGATCCCCTGTGGTGGGGAACGATCGATCCCCTCAGGAGCTCAGTGTCCTGTCAGCGGAAATAGTGGCTCAGACCCCGCAGGGCGGACACTACTCCCCCCCTTAGTCCCACGAAGCAGCGAGGCTGTTGCCAGCAGCCTCCCTGTAAAATAATAAACTCTAAAATAAACTTTTACCAGGAAAGCTCTGGAGAGCTCCCCTAGCTGTGACCGGCTCCTCCGGGCACATTTTCTAAACTGAGTCTGGTAGGAGGGGCATAGAGTGAGGAGCCAGCACACACTCTCAAACTCTTAAAGTGCCAATGGCTCCTGGTGGACCCATCTATACCCCATGATACTAATGTGGATCCCAGCATCCTCTAGGACGTAAGAGAAACATGAGGTATCGGCCACAATCAAATCCTCAGTCTTTCATCTGAGAAACATAGCCAGAATCAATCAATTCCCTCAGAAGAGCTGCATGAAGTCATGCTGAATGTGTATTTGTATTGTCACTGCCTAGACCAGTGTTTCTCAAACTGTGTGCCGTAGCACCCTGGGGTGCCTCAGTACACTCACAGGGGTGCCTTGGATTGGTGGTCCAGGACCAATTTAAATTATTTATGGTCAATGTAAAAGGCAAAAACAGTGTTGGTGGCTATCAATCATAAAAATGTGGACAAACAGAAGCAAATCTTGGCCATCACCACACAATTGAACTTTAGAATGACATATAAACACAATTTACTTAATTTAATATTTCTTTCTAAATTTCTCAATTAGAAATGTTTGGCCCAGGGGTGTTGTGAAAAAAATTCTGATACTCTAGGGTGCCGTGATTCAAAAAAGTTTGGGAACCACTGGTCTAGACTACTGCAGTGCCCTCTACCTGGCAGTAAAAGAATTGCACCGCTTGCAGATGGAACAAAATACAGCTGCCAGGCAATCAACACCCCAGCCCTGTTCCTGCCACATAACACCCATTCCCTACTCCCTTATCTGGATGACTATAAGATGGTGAATCTGTTTCAAGAATGGCTTACTGACTTTCAAATGCACTACCTGACCAGGGCCCAAGTACCTGAAGCAATTTCTGATTCCTTACTGCCCTCTTGCTTACTGCGATCTGTAGATGAAAGACAGCAGCATCTGGGGGCTGAGCTTTCAGCTTTGTGGCCCAGCCTATGAAACTCTTCCCTGCAGAGCTGGCGGAACCCGCTCAGCGAAGGGAGTGCAGGTATGCGCCAGACAGGAGAGGCGCTCTAACTGCTCTGCATCCCTTCCCTGCGCTGTTGTTGCCTGCTGCCGCTGCGCCTATCACTGTAGAAGCAGCCAGCAGCCTGGATCGCGGATCTTCTAGTCCCCCCACTCCAGCCCTGCCGCTGATGTCACCTCCTCTCGTCTTGTGTCAGCGCTGTGACGCTAGCAGGAGGAGGTGTGGGGACGGGACCAACAAAGGACGGCTTCGGGAGCAGAGAGTTGCAGTTACTGCTGACTGCAGTACTGCCAGGAGCCACTAGATGCCCCCATCTCCATGGACGGAGCCATTTCATCACCTGACAGGACTCAGGAACAAAAGTGAGACTGGCCGGGACCAGTACAGAGGAACTAAAGTGAGTTTTCTTTTTATGTGTGATTGTCTGTCTATCTGTCTGTCTGTCTATGTGTCTGCCTATTATCTATTTATCTATGTGTCTGCCTATTATCTATTTATATATGTGTCTGTCGATCTATCTATCTCATATCTATGGGGGAGTGTATTTTAGCATAGCAGGGCTGCGATCGCTTGTGCAGTCCTATGCTAAATGAGTTTAAAGCAAAACAAGACCAGCCCTGCAGCTACTCACCCAGTGCGACGGATCCAGCAATGATGTTCCCGGCTGTGACGTCAGACATCCACCCTCCAAACGCCTGGATCCGCCTGCGTTGGCCTCACCACGCCTGGGCAACGGTGAGTATCCGACCCAGAACGCCTCTTGCCTGTCCGTCTTCTTGCGATCGCCGATGCGATCACATTTCTCGTTGGCTGCGTCGCTTCCCGGCGGCAGCCGTCGTCAGGCAACGGCACACGTGCGCAATGCGTCCGGCGTGCATGCGCAGTTCTGAACCGTTTGCACTGCAGCGAATAACCGCTGCGTGCGAACGGGTCGGAGTGACCCCCAATGTGCGGTGTAATGTGAACAAGATTGTGCTACTTTGTGGAGTAATTTGAATTGGTACTATTGTGTGGCCACACCCCACCCGCTTCTTGCGGCATGCGACTTCGGTGCGCACTGTCCCTTTATTAAGTATGGGAGGGAGGGCACATATTTATATTTTGCAGGGAGGCTCCGAACACCCTTGCATCAGCCCTGCTTCCCTGCACAGTTCCAGAGGCCTCCGTTCAATTCTTTAAAAACAGACTCAAGACTTACCTGTTTACTTAGCATTTCACTCATGTCCCTTTAGTTCCTAAAAAAATAATAATACAACACTAATGCTTGGTTCTCTCTCCTGTTAAGCTTATTTTGAATTTTATGTTGTAAAGGTAAATGTAAAGCACTTTGAGTCATATTGGGAAAAAAGTGTTATATAAATAACATTATTTTTATTATTATTATTATTATTATTATTATTATTTATTATTATTTTGAACCAGTTTGCAATTTAGGGCAACAAAGTGAGTGACAGATTTCTCAGAAGCACTGACAAAGAGAACCGCACTTTTGCATTTAAAGAAAATAATGTGCCATTTTTCTCCACAAGGGGGAGATTTATCAAAGCTTGGAGATAAAGTGGAGAGAAATAAAGTATAAACCAGTAATTTTTCAAGCACATCCTGTAAAATGGCAGATGTTGATGAGTTAGTAGTTTGTCTCTCTCCACATTACCTTTTTTAAAGTTTGATTAAATCTCCCCCCAAAGTGATTTGCTGAAGAATCTACCTTACTCCAAAAAGCTGGAGGGACAGCACGGAGGGAGCAACACTTAATGTTTCCCTGCAGCGTTGATGGGTGGAATGTTGGATAGTTGTTGGTATGTAGAACAGATGACATATGACATGTTGAATGATAAACTTTAATTGGTTATGTTCAGATTTGGATTGGGATACCACGGTAGTGGGAAAGGTCCTGCCGGCCCATGTCACACTGCCTGCTGGCTCTGGCCGATTGATATGTCTGCCAGTGCTCGCTACTGGGATTTTATGTGGAACTGAAACCAGAAGCTGCCATCTGCTCTGGCTAGCAGACACTTACGAATACTTTAGCGGCGGTGGAATATAGGGAGCTCGTGTTCCAGGCACTGACTCTGGTGCGGCTCCAGACCTACCCCTTGGCGTCACAGCAGAGAACCCACCATAACCACCACACCAGCCTCTGGAACACACCTGTTACCAACCTAGGCCTCCAGTATACACACTACACCGCCCCCCCCTTCTGGCCCCCTAGACAAAGAGAACTCCCCCAGCCCAAGGGCATGCACTTTCTGCCCTACACCACCTCCCCTGGCCAAAAAGGGCATATACTACTCACTCTGCGCCAAACCCCCATAGACCTAAATTACCCCCTACCCAGGGACATACGCTATCTACCCTACCACCCACACCCCCAGCATAAACTCCCTACCTACTGGCCCCCTAGACACAGCACCTCCCCAAACCCAGAGACCCACTATCCTATCACCCCTTCCCCAAGGACATACACTACCCACCAACAAGCATGTCAGCAAGTACTGCAGACAGGTCAGAATTCTGTGGTGGACTGAGGAAATTTGGTAATGTTTATTTTTCCTGTGGGGGCCAATGTGTTTTGTCTCCTGCAGTGGCTAATGTTTTTTTTCTCCTGTCAGGGGCCACTGGTTTTTTTTTTCCTATTGAGGCCAGTGTGTTTGTTTGTTTTCTGTGGGAGCCAGTGTTTGTTTTTTTCCTGTGGAAGCCAATGTCTTTTTTTCTTCTGCAATGTTTTTTGTCTACGCATGTGGCTATGTTGCACCATGCATGTGTCATGATGGTGTTCGTACAGAGTTGCAGTCAGGGCTAGTTCTAGACCTTGTGGCACCCAGGGTGAAAGTTTCCATTGGCGCCTCTCCCCCCCATATCTAAAGTAGAATTAGATATTACAT
This sequence comes from Pseudophryne corroboree, assembly GCF_028390025.1. NCBI lineage: Eukaryota > Metazoa > Chordata > Amphibia > Anura > Myobatrachidae > Pseudophryne > Pseudophryne corroboree. Next base: position 112,750,453 of record NC_086449.1, on the reverse strand, counting down.
ATGCCACACACAGTAACGCCCATTACTGTTAGGATTCTGTTCAGTATGTATCTGGTGTCAGCTGATCCATATGTGTTCTGTTCCTTTGGCTCTGTGTACATGCAGCTCAGCAGGTGCACAGGGTTTGTAATTAGAGTTAACACTCCCAGCCTGGCCTTGTTCATTGGTTAGTGTGGCTGTTAAAGGCCAGCTAGCTGAGTTCTCAGACGCCGGTGATATTATACTACTTTCCTGCCTGAACTACCTGCATTGCTTGGTGTCTTCGTCCTAGCTCCTGTTCATGCCGAGAAGCCTGGTTTTCCAGTTCATGTTATCCTGCCACAACCATTCTTGCCAGCTCATGTTCATGCCAGAACTATTTAGTTAAGTATTATGGACTTTCACTGTGCTCTGTGGATTCTCTAGTATTCACTACTCGTGTTACATGTTACTATGGACTCCTTCTATGCCTGCATGCTGTTATGCTTTATTATACAAATCGTGCAATCAGTTCTGTGGATTATATTACTCTGATTCCTTATTCAACTGTCTCATTACTTTGCTGCAATTCTCAGTCTGCAAACCCATTTACTCTTAGCTCATATTGTACCCTGGATTGTTACTGTGATTCCTCTGCCATACCTCATTATACCACTGCTATAATAAATACTTAGTATTCCTGCACTTCTGTGGACATTCATTACCTGCAACAGTGATTGTGATACATTCTAGTCCTGTAATCAAGTCCTGGCTCTTAGCTGTGTTATATTACTCACCTGCTGTCCATAATCAGTGTAAAGTGTGATGCTGCACATTTCAGTATTAAAGGGAGAGTCCATAGTCTGCTAACCTTCAATTCTGCTACAACGTGCTCAAGTTATTACTGTATTCCCCAGTCAAGTCTGGTTAACCATTTCTATGTCACACTGCATCTGCCTGCACCTCCAGTAGTAATTCTCTCCTTGTAATTCACCTGCCAAACATTAGAGGCAGGTGAATCGTAACATTATCACCGGCCATAAAACACACTACTGGAGTAGTATGCTCAGAATGGACCCAGTCGTTTCAAGTCCAGTCCAGATCTCAGCCGGTCAGACTCATGTTGCAGATCCAGTTCCGGGTCTTCTGAGCAAGCTGCAGAACTTTGAGAGTACACAGACACTGCTGTTACAGGCCTTTTTAGGAATATCTTCTCGTCTGGATCTGCTGCAGCAGCAGAGTATTCCAACCTCTCAAAGTGTCCTGGAGGCAGTTAATCCTTGCCATAATCAGCCTGGTGAGGACAATTTTGTTGGTACATTTTCTTGCAACTGTTCCAGGTCCTCTCTGTCCCATGGTGGAGTGAATCCTGAGCGACTGAGTAATTTGTTTGTGAAAATTGAGCAGTTACAAACGTTTTTTACTGGTATAACTCAATTGATACCAGAAATTTTTGGGAGTTTTCTGGACCTTTTCAAAGCTTACTCTCAGGTTTCTGAGACCAATGTGACTACAGACTCTTGCTTCCCCACTACTGAAATTCCCTCGTCAGGTTGGGGTGAAGGGAGATTTCGGAGTTACCTGCGACCCAGGCTTTCTGAAGCTGAACGCCAGCGGCGTATGGAGAATGGTCTCTGTCTCTATTGTGGGAGTGCAGAACACCTGATTAAAGACTGTTCATTATGCAGGTTCAGAAATAGTGATAAACTTCAGCCTTCCAGGGTTCAAGCTGATAAATCACTCAATGTTCTTCCAGACCCTATTTCTCCCAAAAAGGTTGCCCAAAAGAAAACTCTTATTTACAATTGGAGTCCTGTGACGAGGGGCTCAGAACTTAAATTTGGGAACCAGCAGGAGACTATTAAGTCTCTTATCAGCAGTGAGGTATTCACCGCCTGTGCCCCAGGAGGGGTCTCGAGTGGCTGTGCCCCAGGAGGGGTCTCGAGTGGCTGTGCCCCAGGAGGGGTCTCGAGTGGCTGTGCCCCAGGAGGGGTCTCGAGTGGCTGTGCCCCAGGAAGGGTCTCGACTGGCTGTGCCCCAGGAGGGGACTCGTGTGCCAAAGCCCCAGGAGGGGACTCGTGTGCCAAAGCCCCAGGAGGGGACTCGTGTGCCAAAGCCCCAGGAGTGAACTCGTGTGCCAAAGCCCCAGGAGGGGTTCCCACTGCCCTTGCCTCACGGCATGAGGACCCGCCTGCCCTTGCCTCACGGCATGAGGACCCGCCTGCCCTTGCCTCACGGCATGAGGACCCGCCTGCCCTTGCCTCACGGCATGAGGACCCGCCTGCCCTTGCCTCACGGCATGAGGACCCGCCTGCCCTTGCCTCACGGCATGAGGACCCGCCTGCCCTTGCCTCACGGCATGAGGACCCGCCTGCCCTTGCCTCACGGCATGAGGACGCTGTTTTCCCTTCCATCGGGCAAGCGAGGGCTGCCGTGTCAATGGTCAGTCCAAATGTTGTCTTGTCTTTCAGGGTCACTCAGTCATCCAAGTCTGCCTTTCCAGAGGTCCGTGAGGTGCCTGCCTTTCCAGAGGTCCGTGAAGTGTCCGCCTTGCCAGAGGTCCGAGAGGTGTCCGCCTTGCCAGTGGTCCGAGAGGTGTCCGCCTTGCCAGTGGTCCGAGAGGTGTCCGCCTTGCCAGTGGTCCGAGAGGTGTCCGCCTTGCCAGTGGTCCGAGAGGTGTCCGCCTTGCCAGTGGTCCGAGAGGTGTCCGCCTTGCCAGTGGTCCGAGAGGTGTCCGCCTTGCCAGAGGTCCGAGAGGTGTCCGCCTTGCCAGAGGTCCGAGAGGTGTCCGCCTTGCCAGAGGTCCGAGAGGTGTCCGCCTTGCCAGAGGTCCGAGAGGTGTCCGCCTTGCCAGAGGTCCGAGAGGTGTCCGCCTTGCCAGAGGTCCGAGAGGTGTCCGCCTTGCCAGAGGTCCGAGAGGTGTCCGCCTTGCCAGAGGTCCGAGAGGTGTCCGCCTTGCCAGAGGTCCGAGAGGTGTCCGCCTTGCCAGAGGTCATGCCAAGGCCTGTCCAGCCCCAGGAGGGGGTTCTGCCTGTCCAGCCCCAGGAGGGGGTTCTGCCTGTCCAGCCCCAGGAGGGGGTTCTGCCTGTCCAGCCCCAGGAGGGGGTTCTGCCTGTCCAGCCCCAGGAGGGGGTTCTGCCTGTCCAGCCCCAGGAGGGGGCTCTGCCTGTCCAGCCCCAGGAGGGGGCTCTGCCCGTCCAGCCCCAGGAGGGGGCTCTGCCCGTCCAGCCCCAGGAGGGGGCTCTGCCCGTCCAGCCCCAGGAGGGGGCTCTGCCCGTCCAGCCCCAGGAGGGGGCTCTGCCTGTCCAGATTCCAGAAAGGGTAGTTGATGGCCTCTCACCAAAAGGGTCAGCAAACCCTGAAGTCCCTGGATGGGTTCCAGTTTTCGTGTCCAGTTCTGAAGCCCCGGGTGGGGCATCTGATCCTGCAGCCCTAGAAAGGGCATCTGATTCAAGTTCTAGTGTTAAACATTGTGCCTCAGAGTTGATTTCCAGTGTGAACACAGCTTTCTCAGACTGTATCCAAAATGCCTCCAAACACGATCATGTCACATCTGTTAGTTTTAGTTCCAAGAAAGATCTCCATTGTAATACTCCAGAGAATATTGTCTTTGAAGGAGATCTTGCCCAATTCCGTGCCCTGGCTCGTCAGTATCTCATATACATCGAATCAGACTCGTCAATCAGCATCACTCCTGCCAATGCAGTTAATTATTTCCTCAGATCCTTCAGAGGGGAAGCTTTGAACTGGGCCAAACCTTTCATCAAGTCCAAAAATCCATTGCTCACTGATCTTCCTGCCTTCATTAAAGCGGTACAACAAAGATTCACCCCAAAATCAGACTGTTCAAAGTTGTCCATAGATTCAAATTCTGTCGTATCTATTTCCAGTCAAAGTCTACCTGTTCCGGTCAGTAAAGTTAAGTTAACTGCTTCTGCTTATGAGTCTCCTTGTCTTGCTGATCCTAAAGAGAAATTTCCTGCCCTACCGGTTCCCAGGAAGAACCTTAAGTTTCGTAAGTCTCAAGTAGAGGCTTCATGTCCTGTTGGTCCTGAGAAAGTTCTTCCTTCTGTCAAGCCTGAAATGAAAGTCCAGTCTGTTGGTCCTGCTAAAGACTCTCATTCTGTTGATCCTGACCAAGACCCAGACCCTATTATCTTTAATGGGAAGTTGGAGCAATTTCGAGATCTGTTACTTCACGTTCGGGAATTGGGTCCATGCCTTTCCTCTGATGCTGAGGTAATTCTATTCTTGGGCATGGCCTTCAAGGGGGAGGCTCTGAAATGGCTTAAACCACTCATCTCTTCCAATGATCCTGTTCTTCAAGACTTGAAAGCCTTCAGTAATGCTGTTACTAAAAGATTTAGTGGTCCTGAAATAGATTTTTCTGAATGTTCTGGGAGTCCTGCCTTGTCCACGAAAGAACCTTCTATTACTGAAGTCGGATCACCTTTGAGGAACCAGCGCACAAATGACTTTTCATCTCACAAAAACTGCAGGCTTCCTAAATCTTCTCCAAAACAACAAACCAAGTACATAACTTCTGGCTATATGTCATTCTCCTCCCCGTACAATTGGTCTTCTGAAAATTCCTGTCATTTGAACTCATCATCTGCTCAGTCTGTCAAGTTTTTATCTCCTGCTAAGAAAGCTGTGGTTTTGCCTTGTGACGTTGACTCCAATTTGGATTATGACTCAGTAGCTGAAGAAGCTTTGTTACTGGAGTCACCTGTAAGCTATGACAATGTCTTTATGCTTCCAGTGGTAAAACCAAAACGGTCCCGTAAGAAGAAGCATCGTCGGAGATCTTGAATTTATGATTTATCTCTAAGACTTTTTGTTTCCCTTAGTCCTGTTTGGGTGTCCGGAGTCCACCCTGAAGGGGGGGGGGGGGGGGTAATGTTAGGATTCTGTTCAGTATGTATCTGGTGTCAGCTGATCCATATGTGTTCTGTTCCTTTGGCTCTGTGTACATGCAGCTCAGCAGGTGCACAGGGTTTGTAATTAGAGTTAACACTCCCAGCCTGGCCTTGTTCATTGGTTAGTGTGGCTGTTAAAGGCCAGCTAGCTGAGTTCTCAGACGCCGGTGATATTATACTACTTTCCTGCCTGAACTACCTGCATTGCCTGGTGTCTTCGTCCTAGCTCCTGTTCATGCCGAGAAGCCTGGTTTTCCAGTTCATGTTATCCTGCCACAACCATTCTTGCCAGCTTATGTTCATGCCAGAACTATTTAGTTAAGTATTATGGACTTTCACTGTGCTCTGTGGATTCTCTAGTATTCACTACTCGTGTTACATGTTACTATGGACTCCTTCTATGTCTGCATGCTGTTATGCTTTATTATACAAATCCTGCAATCAGTTCTGTGGATTATATTACTCTGATTCCTTATTCAACTGTCTCATTACTTTGTTGCAATTCTCAGTCTGCAAACCCATTTACTCTTAGCTCATATTATACCCTGGATTGTTACTGTGATTCCTCTGCCATACCTCATTATACCACTGCTATAATAAATACTTAGTATTCCTGCACTTCTGTGGACATTCATTACCTGCAACAGTGATTGTGATACATTCTAGTCCTGTAATCAAGTCCTGGCTCTTAGCTGTGTTATATTACTCACCTGCTGTCCATAATCAGTGTAAAGTGTGATGCTGCACATTTCAGTATTAAAGGGAGAGTCCATAGTCTGCTAACCTTCAATTCTGCTACAACGTGCTCAAGTTATTACTGTATTCCCCAGTCAAGTCTGGTTAACCATTTCTATGTCACACTGCATCTGCCTGCACCTCCAGTAGTAATTCTCTCCTTGTAATTCACCTGCCAAACATTAGAGGCAGGTGAATCGTAACAATTACACGTTATGCCACACACGGTAATGCCTATTACAACTTATACCACACACCGTAATGCCCATTGCACATTATGCCACACACCATAATGCCTATTACAACTTATGCCACACACGTAATACCCACAACATGTTATGCCACACCGTAATGCCCATTACACATTATGCCACACACCGTAATGCTTATTACAACTTATGCTACACCATAATGCCCATTACACGTTATGCCACACACCGTAATGCCCATCACATATTATGCCACACACTGTAATGTCCATTACATATGTGCAACACATTGTAATGCCCATTACATATTATGCCACACACTAATGCCCATTACACATTATGCTATACACTGTAATGCCCATTACACATTATGCCACATACAGTTATGACACCATTTTATGCTCCACAAACAATAATGTCCCTTACAAATGCTGTAAGGCTTCTAATTACTTTTAAATTACCTGCTCGTTGCCAGGGGTTTCAAACTCATTGCCAGGAGTCTCATGCTTGTTGCCAATAGTTTCATGCTTGTTGTCACGGGTTTCCTGCTCGTTGCCAAGGGTCTCATGCTCATTGCCAAGGGTTTCATGCTTGTTGTCAGGGGTTTCATGCTCTCTGTTCCATGCTCGTTGCCAGGGGTCTCATGCTCGTTGCCAGGGGTCTCATGCTCGTTGCCAGGGGTTTCCTGCTTGTTGTAAGGTGTTTACATGGGAGAAGATGTTTTTCTGCATCTCTTCCAACCGCCAGCATTCCTGGAGCTATCAGACACTAGAGGTCAAGTAGGACCTCTAGCATCTGCCTCCCTGCTGTCGTCTAGATGCTAGAGGTCAATTAGGACCTCTAGCGTCTGTCTGCCTCCCTCCTTGGTGTCTCCTGCAGTGGGCGCCCACACAGCGCCTGCCGCAGCCGGGGGGGCGGTGGATGCCTGCAAGGTGACTTCGGTCGCTTTCTCAGGCTGCAGTGCCCCAGGCGGCTGCCCTGCTAGCCCACACTTAAAACCACTCCTGATTGCAGTGCAGATTCAGACGCACACAAGAAGTGTATTAGAAATGTGGTGGGCATTCCTAGGTGGTTAGACGGAGTTGGCTAATCAGATGCATATGTAACATTTTATGGGCATGTTAGGCGTGTTGCTGAAAGTAGTTGCGTATAGAAACACTAAATTGGTCACATTGGAGGTCGTACCCAGAAGGATGATCTGTACCTAGCATAGGGTTGGTGAAAGTTTCAATGATGCGATGGATGGTGGCATATACAGATGCACAAAGCATTATTGCAGGAGTCTGTAGACACTGAAAGCGGGCGTCTCAATCGTTGCATATTTGGACGCATGGATGTGCACCAGGGAAGGGTATTGTAGCTGCGTTAGCATGAAGTCACAAACACTACTGCAGCCAACTCAGAATCAGGCCTTATGATAAAAGATCCTGCCCCCCCTCGACAGACCCCACCCCCTCAACAATGCTGCTTCCATAAATTTCCAGGGCTGGTCTTCAATCACAATTCACACCTGGTTAACCTGGTTTTAGAATGTTTCAAGTTATCTTTAAGAAAATAAATAAAGGTGGGTACACACTAGTAGATATATCTGCAGATCAATTGATCTGCAGATATATCTATGTACGGATCGGGCAGTGTGCTGTGCATACACACTGCCCGATCCGTCGGGGGACTGACGTCATGAACTGGGCGGGCGCCCGCCCAGTTCACCTGTCAATCACCGCCGGCCGCCGCAGCATGTGTACGGGCGGTCGGACGACCGCCCCGTACACACACAGCGATGCGCCAATATATCGTTAGATATATTGGCCGTCGGCTGTGCTGCGCAGCCGACGCGATACGTCTGTGAACGACGGAGTTCACAGACGTATCGCCCGTACACACTGGCCGACGGTCCCGCGATGTATCGGCCGTTCAAGAGAACGGCCGATATATCGACCAGTGTGTACGGGCCTTAAGACTATTTTCAAAAAGAAAAGGCATTGGTAAATATACATTTATCCTCATGTTTAAACTTGAAAAAGTCAGTTGGTCAATTTACCCTCAGATATCTCAATTTACCCATTGTCTAGAATCAGTTTACCCTTAATCTAGGGCAAACTGAGAATATGAGAAGTCTTATTTTCACAGCCCTTTGTCATAGATGCATTCTTATCATTTTGACAGACAGAAGACATCATGAAATAAATGTATTTGTTTTCGTTTTCATTCTGTCTAGGGAAAAACATAAGTAAAAATTGTCTCATTTTACCCCACTCTCCCCTATTTAGAATTTTGTTACCTGGTAATTTGACCCGGTAATTTGCAGATAAACATGGGTATTTTGTCTGTGTGAAAGGGTCAACCCATGTCATAATTCCTGTGTCTCCGACCCTGGTAAATTCCAGGGTCGGTCCCGGGAATTACAACACGGGTTGACCCTTTCACACAGAAAAAGGAGCTGTGTGTTTCATGAAATTACCGGATGGAACTGCTTCACCTGGTAATTTCATTTTCTGTCTGAAAGGGGTATTAGTGATTTCTCTGCATAAGCAAGCATGGACAGACAAAGAAAATGTTTGCTTATGGTTAAAGCCGGCATTACCACGAGGTAGTGCCAGGAGACCTAAAACACCACCATGATGTCACTTATTATTATTATTATTATTATTATTACTACATTTTATTTATAGGGCGCCACAAGTGTTTCGCAGCGCCGTACAAAGTACAGTACAGGGAGACAAAACTTAGCATAACAGTAAATAAATAACAAAAATGGAGTGCAGGTAACAAAGAGCAACACAATTCTCAAAACATAATACAGCTTAGATGTAAGTAGCGAAGGAGTAATCATTGTACTACTTGGGGCTGGCGGCCATAAATAGAGATGAGCCTTTACCAGCAGGACAGAAAGCAGGTAAAGATGATTCGAGTGAAATGTGTCAAGAAGAGGGTTTAGACAAGAGGAAAGAATGCCCTGCTCTGAAGAGCTAACAATCTAGTGGGGAGGGGCAACAGACAGATGACATGAGGTGCAAGCAGGTAGAAGCCTGATGGTGGTATGCGAGCAAAGCAGAGATGTCCAAGGCATGGGGCAGGGGGATGGAGGAGCAGCCTAAGGACTAGGTTATGCATTGGAGGGGTACGCTTTGATGAATAGGTGGGTTTTCAATGCCCGTTTGAAGCTTTGCAAGGTCGGGGAGAGTCTAATGGAGCGGGGGAGCGCATTCCACTGAAGGGGTGCAGCACGGGCAAAATCCTGAACTCGTGCATGGGAAGCAGTGACCAAGGCAGAGGAGAGGCGACGGTCATCAGCCGACCGTAGTGGGCGGGAGGGAGTATGAAGGGAGAGGAGGTTGGAGATGTAGGGAGCAGTGGAATTAGAGATGGCCTTGTATGTGAGGGTGAGGAGTTTGAAGAGGATTCTGTAGGGGAATGGGAGCCAGTGTAGATTTTGTTGAAGGGGAGTGGTAGAAGTGGAGCGGCGGGAGAGGAAGATGAGCCTAGCTGCAGAGTTGAGGACAGATTGGAGGGGAGCGATGTGGGAGCAAGTGAGGTCAGTGAGGAGCACATTGCAATAGTCAAGTCGTGAGATGACCAGTGAGTGGATGATAAGTTTAGTTGCACTCTGGGAGAGAAATGGCCTGATGCAAGCAATGTTGCGTAGCTGGAACCGACAAGATTGCGCCAGAGCTTGGATGTAGGGTGCAAAGGAGAGGGAGGAGTCAAGAGTGACGCCCAGGCAGCGGAGTTGGGGAACGGGGGAGATGATAGTGTTGTCAACAGTGATAGAGATGTTTGTAGGGGGTGTTGCTCTGGCTGGGGGAAAGATAATAAGTTCAGTTTTATCCATGTTGAGCTTCAGAGAGCGCTCAGACATCCAGGAGGAGATGGCAGAGAGGCAGCTGGAGACCTGAGAGAGGACAGAGGGGGACAGATCAGGAGAGGAGAGGTAGAGTTGTGTGTCATCAGCATAGAGGTGGTATTGAAGGCCAAAGGAGTTAATGAGCGCACCCAGGGAAGAGGTGTAGAGGGAGAACAGAAGGGGGCCTAGGACAGAACCCTGAGGGACACCAACAGGAAGGATGGAAGGGTGTGAGGTGGTTCCGGAGGCAGACACAGAGAAGGAGCGGTTAGTGAGGTATGAGGTAAACCAGTCAAGGACGGTGCTAGAGAGGCCAACATTTTGGAGTGTGCGGAGGAGGAGAGGGTGATCCACGGTGTCAAAGGCAGCAGAGAGGTCCAGAAGGATGAGCAAAGAGAAGTGGCCCTTGGATTTGGCCGAAAGCAGGTCACTGGTGACTTTCACCAGGGCAGTCTCGGTGGAGTGGAGTGGGCGAAAGCCAGATTGTAGTGGATCAAGGATAGAGTGGTCAGAGAGGTAGCTTGTGAGACGGCTGTAGACCAGTCGTTCAAGTAGTTTGGAGGCGAAAGGGAGAAGAGAGATGGGGCGGTAGCTAGTGAGTGATGAAGGGTCGAGGTTGGCTTTTTTGAGAATAGGGGACACCAGAGCATGTTTGAATGGTGAGGGAAAGATGCCAGTAGAGAGCGATAGGTTAAAGAGGTGAGCAAGGTGGGAGCATGCAGAGGGGGGGAGGGAGCGGAGAAGACGGGAGGGGAGGGGGTCCAAGTGGCAGGTTGTGGGGGGAGAGGATAAGATGAGGGAGTGGACTTCCTTGTCTGAGGTGGGACGGAAGCAGGACAGAGTGGGATAGATGGACGGGAGGGACGGTGGGAGCAGGGGGGCAGCAGAGGGGTGACGGGAGGAGATGTCATTTTGAATATCCTCAATTTTGGAGATGAAGAAGGAGGCAAAGTCAGTGGGAGTGAGGGAAGAGGGGAGGGGAGGAGGAGGGGGGCGAAGGAGAGTGTTGAAAGTTTCAAAGAGTCGGCGTGGACTGGAGGACTGAGAAGAGATGAGTGTTTGGAAAAAGGATTGCTTGGCGAGAGAAAGAGCAGAGCTATAGGAAGAGAGGATAAATTTGAAATGGAGAAAGTCCGCCAGAGAATGGGATCTCCTCCAGGAGCGTTCTGCAGACCGTGAACATTTTTGTAGGAATCGTGTGAGTTTGGTGTGCCAGGGTTGGGGTTTGGAGCGGCGGAGGGGGACAGATGAGAGGGGGGCCACAGAGTCAAGAGCAGCAGTAAGGGAAGAGTTATAGAAGAGTTATCACACATTTTCACCTTAAATCCCCCTCACTGTGCACCAGACACTGTCATGGAGGGGCTACAGTGGGCAGCTTCTAACCTGTGAAGCTGTCGGCTGCTGCTTCTCCATGTTGTAATGGCTTTTGAGTGCGACTGTGGCCGATGATGTCACAGCCCAGCATCACCCTCACAAGAGAAGATGCTACTCCACCATTGCTCAATAGAATGGGCCTTATTCATGGTCAGATGGGAAGGAGATTTGCACACGACTTGTGATAGTGTATGACTAGGAGGCTGATGCCAGTATGGGGTGGTGTGCATACAGTCGCAGCCAAAGAACAGTAAGGGTGTGGTGTGGGCATTCATGTTTGAAAGTGGTTGGCTTCATCAGGCCCGGCGACAGGGGGGACATCTGTAGTGGGCCCCAAGGGTCAGAGGGGCCCCGAGGATCCGGGACACAAACAAAGGGGCAGCAACACCTATTAATACTTTTAAACTCCTCGCTCCGCCGCGCACGGATTAACTACAATTCTACAGAACGGACTGACTGCTCAAAACCCCACCTGCAATCACAACCCCCTCCCCCCCCCCTTCCCAATTACCTGTCAGTTGGTCACTGTGATGCTGGTATTGTGACGTCATGGTGCTGGGAGCCGTCGCCGCTGCTGAGGAGCAGCCCAGCCTCCGAGTGCGCCCACTGCCCAGTCTCCTGCAGGTCACATAGACTCGGTCGGTCAGATGGGGCATTTACTGCGCAGACAGCAGCAGTCGCCTGCAACTCTACCACTACCCATACAGACAGGAGAGACACCCTGGCGGAAGTAAGTCCCTCCTGGGTTCTTTCACCCTGGCCACATTTTATTAGTCTGTAATATTCTTATTTAAAAATGTAAATAACTTGATCTATGTGTACTGTATGTATGTATTGATCAACGGCACTAGGTCCCTGAGATGTTGCCTACTAATGGAGACTGACTGTCTGCATTTCAGTTTTGATCTGTGAGACTCTGATACCCCTTTCAGACATAGGACCCGGGAATTTCCCTGCTTCAGACCCGGGATTTTCACCTTTGAAAAATCCCAGGTTTTTGCTGGGACCCCTTTTCACACTAAACCTGAGACCTGGGAAATTCCCGACTCGACCCTTTTCAGACATAAGCCTGGTCTGCCCCAGCAGTCAGGTCAGACCAGGCTACTCTATTGTCACATGTCTTATACACACACACACACAGACAGACATCACACTCGTACATTTACACACACGTCTTACACATACACATGTCACACTCAAACACACACATACATGTAATATACACCACATGCCAAATTCATATACACACACACTCTCTCTCACTCCAACAGGCCGCCTCTCTGTTTTTTGGCTGCGCTGGCTGCTTCAACTACTCACAGCAGCGCGGACTGCAGCAGCCGGCGCACGCCCCCTCTGAACTCCGGCCTCCTCCAGCCAGCCCCGCCAATCAGGTGCGACCTGGGAGCAAATTCCCAGGTCGCACCTTTCAGACCTAAGCCGGGTTGTCATCCCAGGACTTGAGTCCCGGGAAAAACCCAGGTCTATTGCAGGGTTGGCGACCCGGATCACATTCCTGGGTCGGTGCCTTTCAGACATACCAAATTCCCGGGTTGATGCGCGTTCATGTGCAAAATCCCGGGAATTTGGAGCATGTCTGAAAGAGGTATGAGTGACGCCTGATTCTGGGACCATATTACATTTATTGGATGGCCACCGAAGCAAGTTGCGATTGTTTTTGAGGAGTGCCGGATAATATTGGGATATATATATATATATATATATATATATATATATATATATAAACACAGTAGTATCTTTATGTCGCGCCAACCTGGGAGCGGCACCACGGGAGAGATCTTTGTTGGGAGACCTCAAAAGCATACAAGAATAAACACAAATTCCCAAGTGCGCTAAAGTGGAATGTAATTACACAATTCTTCCAGCGTTATTTTCGTCGGAATGTAGACTGGAGGATATTTGAATCTGGGGACCTGTAACAGACACCCCTCACCAAATAGTCACCCAAACAAGAGGCCAACAGGCCAATTAGTAAAAAGTTATTTTAATAACGTATAATTGAACATATGAATTTTTATACACAGTTCAAAGTATAAAATTATGTCAATAAAATGCAACCAAAAGAATACACAGCCAACACGTTTGTAAGGTGGATTCTAGATATTCCCTCACCTTTTACAAGGTGCGAGCTTGACAGGGAGTATCTTTACGGACTAGGTTGTGATTCTCTGACTGACAAACCCAACGCGTTTCATCTTATCGACTTCATCAGGGGTAACGAATATTCTGTGACTTCCACATACAGCTAAATCTCTCCCAGGATCTATTCTGTGAGACCTATTGAGGAAGCCGCACATTTATACTTTTGAGATTGTCAAACCAGCTATATAATTCTTGAGTTTCGTTGTATGTGGGTCAACATCTGAATCAGAAATAGTCTTGATTTTAAAAATTGGACACCACACTTTAGGTAGTTTGCAAAAATGCCGACATACGGTTGTCAGCACTCCTAAGAGACTGTAACCAATAGTATTCCTAGGCGGCCCTATAAGGATTTATGCCTAATTAGCTTTAAGGTAGTTTATACAAAACATCATTATCCAACTGATTATACATCTAAGAAAGAATATCTTTTAAGCTCCAATCAGGAGCCCTGATATAAGAGCTCCATCCACTAAGTCTAAATATAGGAGATTTTGAATAATCTTATATTTGAGGTTATGATCCTTTACATAAATTCATCGTGAGCAAACTAGCCCTTTTCCTATATTCGTTACCCCTGATGAAGTCGATAAGACGAAACGCGTTGGGTTTGTCAGTCAGAGAATCACAACCTAGTCTGTAAAGATACTCCCTGTCGAGCTCGCACCTTGTAAAAGGTGAGGGAATATCTAGAATCCATCTTACAAACGTGTTGGCTGTGTATTCTTTTGGCTGCATTTTACTGACATAATTTTATACTTTGAACTGTGTATAAAAATCCATATGTTCACTTATACGTTATTAAAATAACTTTTTACTAATTGGCCTGTTGGCCTCTTGTTTGGGTGACTATTTGGTGAGGGGTGTCTGTTACAGGTCCCCAGATTCAAATATCGTCCAGTCTACATTCCGACGAAAATAACGCTGGAAGAATTGTGTAATGTATGTATGTATGTATGTGTATATATATATATATATATATATATATATATATATATATATATATATATATATATATATATATATATATACACACACACACACAACAATAGGAGAATCGGCGCCAGGGGGTCATATCAACACCCAATTTTTTTAACCCTTGAATGGTTAGTGATGTTTAAAACAAAGTAATAACATGTTCCAACATATAAAATGTATTAAAAGACATAATAACTTCAAAATCAATATTGATACAGAGGAGATGTGTTATTCCACACTTTAAGCAGTATGACTCTTAGCGTTGTCCGAATACAATTGTAGGTGATTGACAACAGTCTCCTCCTTCTCCTTATAGTTGGTTCGGAGATAACATCACAATACAGATAATCCAACGCGTTTCGTCTTATACAAAAGACTTCATCAGGGGTACATCTATAATTGCAGAAGAATTTATCAAAACTAAATTAAATAAAAGATCTAGACTAGAATAATACATTCCATTAAAACATGAACGGAACATGTAATTATACAAAATATGTCCGAGCAGACAGAAAGAGGGCAACAACAAAAAAAGGAAGAAAGAACATAATGATGGTGTCTTTGGTCATACCTCGAGTGACTGGAACGTACAGTTGTTTATACGAACAGTAAAATACGATAAGACTTGTTCATACGTGCTTGGTGGGAAATCCCATATATCACTGGGGCTTTCTGGTATACAACCAGTTTGGCCTAATTAAGAAATATTGATCTAATCAAGTATGCTGGACTGGGTATCCGTTCACATGGTCGACCATGTTATGGTCGACAGTCATTAGGTCGACCACTATTGGTCGACATTGACATGGTCGACATGGACACATGGTCGACACATGAAAATGGTCGACATGAGGTTTTTTAACTTTTTGTCCATGTCGACCAATAGTGGTCGACCTAATGACTGTCGACCATAACATGGTCGACCATTCATACCGGAACCGCTGGACTGTAACATTATACATTAAATAGGAAAATATCAAAATATCAAAGGGTCACCTCACGTACCTTATAGTGAGAAAACTTGTAAAAGAAAAATTCGGATACCCAGGTACAGAAAAATCACTTAGATAGGGAACCTGATGAATTCATATTAGGGCAAATAATTAATGAATGCATATCGTTATATAATTGATTAATTAATGATGTTAATTCTAATAGTAGATGGTTACATCTTTTTGTGGAACCTCATCAAATTATAAGGCTGTCCCTATAACAGGGGTATTCCACATGAACAGAAAATTAGTGCCCCATCAGTATCTATATTGCTGCTAGGGGATACTATTATTACTAATGACCACTTTATATCAGGAATAAACAACTCTAACAAATCATACACACAGAGCTGTGCTCTTAATTGTCAAAGTAAAAGTGCAAATCTGCAAAACCAGACACTAAAGGGGGGTACTCACGGTGCGATATTCTAAGCAATCTGACTAGATTGCTTAGAATATCAGCATGATCGCTCCGTGTGTAGCCCCCTCAGCGATAGCGATGCGCAGCCCCGCACATCGCTATCGCTGCTGCTAGATTGGCCTGCATGCAGGCCAATCTAGCGGGTCGCTCACTTCACTCGCGCTGTGCTGAGCGGCAGGAGAGATGTGTGCTGAGCGAACCGCTCAGCACACATCTCTCCTGCATCGGCCCGTGGGTACTGGGCTTAAGAGTACTGGGATAAAATGTCACAGATAAACCTATGTGCACATGAGCACACAACAATAAGCTCTTCATTATCATATTTTAGGGAAGAAATATAAATCAGTGAATCTAAACACTGAGAACACTAGAATACAATGTTACAAAAAAACATAAAATGTATAATAACACTTTAAACATTTAAACAGAACTTTGTTCAGAGTAGTGTCACATTATCCATAATAATGATTCTCACCTTTCTGTGAATCTGCAGCAGAAGCTCAGTACCTGTGTAATGGAACAATGAGCCAGGTACAAACCCTTATAAAGGGAAGGGATGATGATGTCATCTAGTACCTTAATATGATTGGTGCAGAGATAAAGACCTTAAACTGCTTAATTATTAATGATACAAATTTACCAAATCATAAACCACATTACACTCTTATGTGAATTAATGTGTTTCAATAATAAACACTATTAAACCAGCCTAATGCAAGAAAAACTTTTATTATTAAATAACCCACAATGCATAGCGTTGATTATCACAACCTGAGACTGACTTCGTTTGATTGACAGTCTATGTATCCATTCACTATGTGTGAAGGGCGGGTACTGTGGCCAGCTTTATTTTATTTATTTTTTTCCTTCCTTCTCTTTCCTTCCCTCTTCTCTTTTTTAATATAAAACAACACTGCAGTGGGACCAAATGTGCAATATCGTCATTTTTATTATGCATTCCAACTACACAGCTATGGAACATCTGACTAAGTCACATACAGTACCAATATAAGAGTTCACCTACATTTTAAAAGGTTCGAGGGGGGAAAAAAAAAAAAAAAAAAAAAAAGGGCCTAGTATATCAAAGTTGAATAAAGATGGTACACTCCTAAATGAATATATAAACAGCCATATCAGTTGTATATGGCTATCTGAAAACCTGTGATTTAATTCATACTATGGGACAAATTTACCAAGATGGGAGCTCCACTCAAGATGGGACGTTGCCCATAGCAACCAACCAGACCCTACTTCACATTTATCTAGCACCCCCCAGAATATAATACCCGGAATCGGACCGGTTGCTACGGGCAACACCCCATCCCAAACAGAACCCCCACCTCAGCAAATCCACCCCTATGTGTGAAGTGGTGAAATATTAGTCCACTACTAAATAAATTGTACACCTAATATGACCTTTACACTACCTATACTGTGTTACGTATAAGAAATAACAATACTCATGATACAATTAATGAACATGACTATTAACAAAGTGTGGGCGTGTTATAAAATACTATATATATTAGTTACATACCGCTTATTAAATGTGGCTAATTAAATGTGAAACCTAATTCCTATACCTAGATGGGCTAACAGCGCCCAATTAACGTGATATATCTAAATATACAATCTGTGTTTCAGGGGAAAAAACTATACCAAAATACATATATTTGTCACTATCAATACTTTTATTACAACACCTTTGGGTGAGGTTAACTCTATTATCACCACTATGAACAAAGTTCCATTTTTACAATAATAAAACAAAAAGAATAATAAAATTAATATACATGAACAATTCACTGTGTTGTATCCCTAACACCAGAAACCTAACTATCCTCCTAGGTTATGTCTGGGAAAGGTGTGTTTAATATTATACAGAAGAGTATCAAATTCTACCCAATAATAGGCACGATGAATAAACCCTGGGCAAGTATATCTGCTCTTAGAGGAAGGCTACCATGTCTATACTCTCGTTCAATCCATTCGGGATGAGAGTGTTCAGAGTATAGATCCAAAAGGATTCCCTTTTGGTTAACTGTTTGTCTCTGTCCCCTCTTTTATCTTCCTGTATATGTTCAATGACCGTAAATGTCAGGCCCTGAACATCAGAATTGTGTTTTTCCTGGAAATGGGATGTTAGCATACGATGGGGCAAACTTCGTCCCCATCGCAGTCCCTTGTTTTTGTCGGTAGTACTTCCCCCTCAAACTCAAAATAGTTATGGTTTAAGATGAAAAAGATGCTCTCCAACAGAAATACTCTCTCGTCTTCGCTAACTAGACTGTCCTAATCAAAATTTTATTGACCGCTTCACTCCCTTTTACATGGGGGATGGAGGTATACAGCGCTTGGATGTCAACTGTTACCCATCTATATGTGGGCTGCCATTGGAACTCCCCAAGCATTCTCAACAGATCAGTCGAATCTTTCAAATATGATAACTGGTTCTTGACATATGGTTGGAGTTTAATGTCGAGAAAGTGTGACAAGTTGGATGTTAAAGATTCCACCCCTGCCACTATTGGTCTACCGGGGGGTGGAATCACCCCTTTATGTACCTTGGGTAGATGGTAAAACACAGGCACCCTCGGGGTTTTGTTATACATATAGTCAAATTCCTTCTTGCAAATGATTCCTTTGTTCTTAGCGCCGTATAGAACACTGAACAGTTCTTCTCTGTACACCAAAGTGGGATCCGCTGGTAGTTGTTCATATGTCGATGTGTCTTAAAATTTGATTGAGGGCTTCTTTGACATATGTTATTCTATCCTGAATAACGACAGCTCCTCCCTTATCCGCTGATTTTATCACTATTTCATCGTCATTTTTCAGTTGTTTAATTGCTAATCTTTCCTGGGAAGTGAGATTGCCACAGTATCGGTCATCCTGTATCTTGAGTTTCCTGAAATCTTCTCTGACCGAGTCAAAAAAGAAATCAATATATGATTTGCTCTGGATTCCACGGGGTAATATCTGGATGGGGGTGCTACAACTGGTTTATTCTTGGGTTCATGGGTCATTATGGGTGTGGGATTTTTTAGGAAATGCCTTTTCAAAGTGAGATTTCGTATGTATTTATTTAGATCCACAAAAAGATTAAACTTATCTACATGTTGGTTAGGAGAAAACTTCAACCCTTTACTTAGTATTGATACCTGCGAGGTTGATAGTTCCTTTTTAGTAAGGTTGATGATTGATGACTTGACGCTTCTTGTAGGAGATTGATTGCTCTTTGTTTTTTGTTGGGCGATCTTTCTTCCGCCCCTTGTGCCTCTTCTCCTGGGAGTAATTGTCTCTTTACCCCCTGTGGGGAGTCTAAACGAGTGTGTAGACGTTCCCTTTCTTGGAGGTAAGGTAGAACTGCTCTCTTTTTCTCCTCTAAAAAAAACCCTACCTTTGGGAGTAGTAGATCTAAGATGTTCGTAACGATTTTGGTGTACAAATCTCTGACGTCGTCATATGGGGGATTGTTGAGCTCTATAGGAAGGTTTTCTCCCATATCTACGTCTGGGTGACTGATAGGAACTCCTTCTTCTGTTTTAATAGAAGCCTCTTTGTTTGGAGTGACAGAAGGGAGCATAATCACGTCTTGGATAAAATATCTCGTTGTTAAAGTCGTCCTCAATCCTTCTCCATCCACCGCGGACCTGATATTCTTTTGGATCAGATTTATTACTCACATTAGTACCCCACTCATGTATTTTTCCACTTTCATAATCGGACTTTTCCCTTGCAAACTTTTTTTGTTTGCGTAGGATGATCTCCTTTTCTAAACTATCTAGTTTATATTGAAGGTCAATCACGTCCCTCTTGAATTCCTCATCCTCATTGAATTTTAACAATGTGGTCTCTAGTTTGTTAAGGTCTATCTCTAAGATTTCTAGTTCTTTTTTTCTTTCTGTGACAATGAGATCTACCAATCTGGCTGCACTTTCATCCAAGATTCTATTCCAACTCTTAGTAAATTCTTCATTTTGTGCTCCCATAATAGGGGTTTTATTTAACCTCAGACCTCTGGGAACTCATCCCACCTCTAAATACTTTTCAAGTGTAATGAGGTCGTACCAACTTTTCAATTCTCTAGTGGCCAAGTTTTCCATTTTATTTAGGAGGTGATAATAATCATTGTTGTCCTCATCATCTGTCTGCTCGATATCACGCATCTCTTCTAAAAATATAGTTTTACATTTTTGATTCCTACTCTTGCGGTCATTAAACAGAGGCATAATGCCCAGCTGCAATGGAGAGTAGCTAACAGAAACAATACACCAAACAAATACTCTCCCTCTGCGCTAACTGGTATACTTAGTAAGGACTGTCACCTTAAATAAAACCAGGGGAAATTTAATGAAGGCAGCCTGATTCAACTAAGTCCCCGGTTAGACGGAACTAGAAATAGATATATACAACTATAGGAGAATCGGCGCCAGGGGGTCGTATCAACACCCACATTTTTTAACCCTTGAATGGTTAATGATGTTTAAAACAAAGTAATAACATGTTCCAACATATAAAATTTATTAAAAGACATAATAACTTTTAGCGTTGTCCGAATACAATTGTAGGTGATTGACAACAGTCTCCTCCTTCTCCTTATGGTTGGTTCGGAGATAACATCACAATACAGATAAACCAACGCGTTTCGTCTTATACAAAAGACTTCATCAGGGGCACATCTATAATTGCAGAAGAATTTATCAAAACTAAATACAATAAAAGATCTAGACTAGAATAATACATTCCATTAAAACATGAAAGGAACATGTAATTATACAAAATATGTCCGAGCAGACAGAAAGAGGACAACAACAAAAAAAGGAAGAAAGAACAGAATGATGGTGTCTTTGGTCATACCTCGAGTGACTGGAATGTACAGTTGTTTATACGAACAGTAAAATACGATAAGACTCGTTCATACGTGCTTGGTGGGAAATCCCATATATCACTGGGGCTTTCTGGTATACAACCAGTTTGGCCTAATTAAGAAATATTGATCTAATCAAGTATGCTGGACTGTAACATTATACATTAAATAGGAAAATATCAAAGTGTCACCTCACGTACCTTATAGTGAGAAAACTTGTAAAAGAAAAATTCGGATACCCAGGTACAGAAAAATCACTTAGATAGGGAACCTGATGAATTCATATTAGGGCAAATAATTAATGAATGCATATCGTTATATAATTGATTAATTAATGATGTTAATTCTAATAGCAGATGGTTAACACATCTTTTTGTGGAACTTAATCAAATTATAAGGCTGTCCCTATAACAGGGGTATTCCACATGAACAGAAAATTAGTGCCCCATCAGTATCTATATTGCTGCTAGGGGATACTATTATTACTAATGACCACTTTATATCAGGAATAAACAACTCTAACAAATCATACACACAGAGCTGTGCTCTTAATTGTCAAAGTTAAAGTGCAAATCTGCAAAACCCAGACACTGATACCCCTTTTCCACTAGCTGTTTTTACCCGTGTTTTTGCACGGGGGGGCGCATCGACACGGATTTTTAGTAGGTGGAAACGGGTCAACACGGGTTGAGTGACCCGGGAATCCAACCCGGCTATTTACCTGGGTAGAACACGGTAATGACACGGATAGCGGTGCAGTGGAAACGGTCATTACACGTGTTTTCAGACCCGAGTAACGCTCTGAGACGCTGATTGGCTGCTTCTGGGGCACTGGAAGATGATGTCATCCCTGGGAGACACGCTGGGCACATGCAGGCACCGCAGCAGCAAACAACACTACGCTGGGCACATGCAGGCATTGAGGCAGCAAACAAAACACTCTGAAGTCGCGCTGGGTACATACAGATATTTTTATTGCAGCAGCTTCCAAACAAACAGACAATATACAGCAGCAGAAGCTCCAGCACAGCAACATGGCTAGCCATACCTGGTCAGACACAGAGATCAAAGAGCTGCTTAATATTCGGGGAGAGGAAGAAATAAGAAGGCAGGTGACTGGAACAGTTAAGGATGCTATCGTCTACAAGAACATATCCCTTATGCTGGCAGAAAGGGGCATCCAAAAAACCCAGCAACAAGTCGTTAACAAATTGAAGGCACTACGCAGACAATTCACCAAAGTACACGACCATAACCGCAAGAAAAGTGGTGCTGGGCGTATGGAATGGCCATATTATGACCTATGCTATAGTGTCTTCGGCAAAACTGCGATAACAAATCCCATAGCACTATCGTCATCCAGCTCTGCCAGTCGCCAGATGTCAGTCGACGAGGACTGACGAAACACAGCACAGCCTTCCCAGCTCACAATGCAGCCCATCATCCCCGCTGCTTATATCGGACAGCAGTTTCGAAGACTCGACCGTCAATGATGATTCCATCAGTGCCACTATTGAGGACGTACCACAGTCTCAGGCGGAGACGTCGCAACCCCCCAAGACCACGACTTTGCGCTCAAATAGTAAGTATTACCATTACAAATACAGTTGCAGCAGTCCCTATATGTAAAGGCATGGTAATGTTGCAGAGTATAGCTAGTGTGCAGGTGGGAGAAGGCCACAAACACGTATATGCTACCACTGCTATTTTTTTATAGAATCATGGTAATGTTGCAGAGTATAGCTAGTGTGCAGGTGGGAGAAGGCCACAAACACGTATATGCTACCACTGCTATTTTTATATTGTTGCTTACATTCTGTTTCATCTCCTTCACAGTCTACAACGTTCCACAGCGGAAAAAGAAACTGAACAAAACAGAACAAACGGTCAAAGCAATGAAGTCCATTATCGTGGATCACCTGCGTGAGGCAGATAGTGAGCTCAATGCCCAGGAAGATGCACGGCTTGAGAGATTTCTTGCGTCAGAAAAAGAAATGCATCAAACTTTTATGAGTCAGTTAATGACCATGCATGATAGGCAGATGACATTTTTTGAACGCACGTTTGCACGTACCATAGGGAATACCACACAAACACAACAGCAAGACACAGCCTACCCACAGCACCCATATGGTCCATACAACTATGAACCTCCCTCAAATCCCCCAACACAAATCCCGCAATCCTCAGAATTTCGGGTATATAGACAACTGCCTTAGAGCAGCGGGTTATAAAACAATGTTTGTGTTTTAAGGTTCTGTTTGCACTGTATCCTCAACCCTGATACATACAAATGCAAACATTATTTTGATTTTACAGAGTGCCCTGTTAGCACTTTAAACTTTTATATTGTTACCTCAGAAAATGGGTAGTGGGATCCAGATATTGGGGCTACCTTTTTATATTGTTACCTCAGGAAATGTGCGGCAGTGTGATCCAAATATTGGGGGTAACCCGATACCTGCCAAACCAAACATTAGGGTTTTTTTTTTTTACAGAGTGCCCTGTTTGCACTTTACTCTTTTACCTCAGGGCAGGTGTCTTCACCATGTGGCCCTCTAGCTGTTGTGGAAACACATAGCAACACATGCTGGTACATGTTGTTCCACAACAGCTGGAGGGACACATGTTGAAGACCCCTTGCGTTATGTGGAATTTTACAGTGACATGTTTGCACTTAAATATTTTATATTGTTACCTCAGAAAATGTGTGCCAACTGTTTAAAAGAAAAAATATAATAACTTTTGAACCAAATTTTTATAACTGAAAATCGAAATAAACAAAAATTGTTTGCACACAAAAACTTGTCTGTCTTCTCTACTGCAACATTGTTTGAAGATTAGCTGCAATGGTGGCCCTTATGCACTCACTGGCAGCGTCATGCCCCCCCACCAAGCCTGGTGCATCATGTACAGCGACCCCCGCCCCATGATCATATATATTCCACTCGGGGAGAAAGTTTTCCTTTTGAATCTCACATATGTTATGGAGAATGCAGCAGGCCGCTACTATATCTGGCATTATTTTCAAGTCCACATCATTCCTCTTCATGAGGCAGCGCCAGCGTCCTTTTAAACGCCCAAACGCATTCTCCACTGCCATACGGGCCGAACTTAGGGCATGGGTATATGATGTCTGTTCGGGGGATAAGTGAACATGCTGGGTGTAGCCCTTCATTAGCCAGCGCTGTAATGGGTATGCTGCATCACCAATGAGATGGACCGGGATGTCCACACCATGTACGATCACCGATTTCTGTTAATAAAACATTAATATTATTACAGGGGTAAAACTTGACTATTGGTTTATGGGCAAACATTTCAGTTTAAGTAGTAAATAATCTTACCTCTCGAGGGAAAAGCCATCCACCAAGCTTGTCCTCAGCAATACTGTAAAGATCGGAGTTGGCGAGAACCCTTGCATCATGTGACCGTCCGGGCCACCCTATGAAGACATCTGTGAAACTAAAAATAAAGGTTTATGCATTATCATAAAACAGGCCAAGCCTATTTCAAACACATTAGTGAAACAGTGCTTACCAGTATTTGTGGTCCACTACCGCTTGCAGAACAATGGAATGCCAACCCTTACGATTATAATAGTCTGCTGGGTTGTCACAGGGGGCGATGATGGGGATGTGGGTCCCATCTATGGCACCAGCACACTGTGGGTAGCCACGCTTCTTAAACCCTTTTATAGTCTCATCTAGCCGCTGTCCTTGTGGCAAGGAAATAAAGCGATGGTACATGGTATCCAGCAATGCCCGCGTGACCTGGTAGACAATCTTGCAGACCGTGCCAATCCCTACTCCAAATAAACTGGAAACTGTGCGATACTCTCCAGGGGTAGCATACCACCAGAGAGCAATCGCTAATCTCCTGGCTGGCTCAATGGGCTTACGGAACCTGGTGGTCTGCATGGTTATTGCGGGGGACAGTAGTTCTGAAACATACTCGAATGTAGCGCGAGACATCCTGAAGTTTGCCATCCACTGCTCCTCCTGATATGCTAGAATAATCTGCATGAATGCTTCCCCATGTCTGCGATCTCTCATCCACATTCTTCGGCTTGGTGTAGAGTTCATTGTTATGAGAGAAATAACAACAGTGGATGATATACGCGCTCTCCTCCTTTTCAAATATTTGCGTCGATAGGTAGCCCTCTCTGCAAAGAATTGAGCTCTCCTTCTCCAGCTCTGCAGTAGGTAGCACAAGGTGAAAAGCTGCATCAAGCTGTCTGTAGCAGAAAGCAGCAGTAAACTGCAAACCGTCTGCAACTCCATGCTAGACACAGCTACTGCACCGGCGTCCATTGCTGCAATGCTGTGAGCAGGCCCCACCCCTCTGTTTTGGTCCTTTTGATGACATCATCTTGATGAGACAGTAAAAAGTCCATTTGTAATGACAGCAATAGGCTTTTACAGAGCTTACCCGGGTTAGGTGGAAACAGATCAGACACGGGAATAACCCGTGTCGAAGTGTAGTGGAAACGGGGGAGCCGACACGGGTTGTAGCCGTGTTAAACATCCCGGATCGGACACGGTACGTAGGTGGAAAAGGGGTATTAGAGTACTGGGATAAAATGTCACAGATAAACCTATGTGCACACAACAATAAGCTCTTTATTATCATATTTTAGGGAAGAAATATAAATCAGTGAATCTAAACACTGAGAACACTAAAATACAATGTTACAAAAAAACATATAAAATGTATAATAACACTTTAAACATTTAAACAGAACTTTGTTCAGAGTAGTGTCACATTATCCATAATAATGATTCTCACCTTTCTGTGAATCTGCAGCAGAAGCTCAGTACCTGTGTAATGGAACAATGAGCCAGGTACAAACCCTTATAAAGGGAAGGGATGATGATGTCATCTAGTACCCTAATATGATTGGTGCAGAGATAAAGACCTTAAACTGCTTAATTATTAATGATACAAATTTACCAAATCATAAACCATATTACACTCTTATGTGAATTAATGTGTTTCAATAATAAACACTATTAAACCAGCCTAATGCAAGAAAAACTTTTATTATTAAATAACCCACAATGCATAGCGTTGATTATCACAACCTGAGACTGACTTCGTTTGATTGACAGTCTATGTATCCATTCACTATGTGTGAAGGGCTGCCATATTATTCCTACACATGTAGGAGTTTAATTTAAGAAGACGAAAGTGAGAAGAACAAAATGCATTATCATTTTCAGTGCAGCTTTTATTATGAAAACCTACAAGTAGAATCCTGTTGTTTGCAACTTTGGTAATTTTGGATAGAGTTTATTTGTTGTCTTAGAATCTAAAAAGACTAATGGTTGTTACTTGGAAAAATGTACTCTGCACTGGAGGGAGAAACCCTCAGCCGCTAAGGGGTTAATGTATAGGCAAACCAACTAAATTCCTAACCAACCAACCCAACTTTTGAGGTGCACTGTTTAATAACATGGCATAAATTCACCATAATGCCTATGGCAGTGCCACATATAAGTACAATGCATGGTCCCCATCTATAAAAAAAAAAAAAAAAAGGGTAACAACTGAAAGAATAGATGGAGCAGCATGAGGTCAGGTCTCATTATGGAGTTTGGACAACAAATCCAGAGAAAGGCCACATTATCATTCCCAATTAGCAATAATTATAAATTATCACGAGTGAAAATAAACTGAATATAAAAAGATCTTTTATAGCAAAAAAAATGGTCCGAAGCCTGGGTTGGTGTTGCATCTTAGGTCACAGCGGATCTGAGAAGTTACCGTCAGAGTGGGAGTAAGGCAGGTCCCAGGACAGAACTCTCCCGACAGCAAGGCGAAGGAGCAAGATGAGGGGGGACAGATGGGTGCAAGAGATGTGGGTGGGAGAGGCTTATTGTGCAGGAGGGTAAGAAGTGGAAAAGAATCCATAAAGGGGAGTGGAATATGGGGAGTAAGACATTTTGAAACATGAGTACATAAGGGAAGCATGAAGTGAATCCACCCCCCCCCCCCCCCCCCCCGCCTTAACCCTCCTTACTTCAGATTAATTTGATTCTATGTATCACTGGGGAAAGGAAGGGGGGGGGGTTATTACAATCCTTAATACATCCTCAGTTAGCAAACAGTCAGCAGGATAGTTATGGAGGATAAGCTAATCAAGATTAGAATTTATAGTGTAATAAGGTTTACCAAAATCTATTACCCAAGATACAATCTTCAAAACATATAATAGAAAACACTAAAGTGAGAGTCCAAGCTTCTACCAGATAACAGATATAATGAGGTGTGTCAGGATGAGTTTGAGTGTAAAGGCTCTGGATGGAACCTTGCTTCTGGGCATCCAGTTCTGGTCGGTATGGGTAGTTCCTCCGGGTGGATCCATGCTGCCAACCTCTCCAGACCCCAAGTGTTCTTGCCCATCTTGTATCCAGTCTATGACAGGAATCAGTGTGGACATTTGAAGAAGTTTCTGGGCCTGGAGACAGCTTCTACCTGAACAGACCCCAATTCCCTGATGTGTGTGCAGAGCCGGCCATAGGCATAGGCAAACTAGGCAATTGCCTAGGGCATTTGATATGCCTAGGGGCATCAGCAGCTTCTGCTGATTAAAATGATATGCGGCATGCCTATATTCTGTATGTAGCATTTCATATGCAGATATAGCCACAGTCTCACACAGTATATAGGCATGATGCATTTCATTTTAATCAGCAGAAGCTGCTTGTGCATCCTAGCCACATAGCAATGCAAATAAGATGTATTTTCATAAAAAAGGTGCCCGACGTTAGCATTGAGGCAAGAGGACACATCTGTATCCAAGCAGAGGCAGAGGTCACAGTGTTAGTGGCAGTGTGAGTGCTGTGTGCATGTGAGTGGGTTGGTTGTGCAGTAGTGTTCGGAATATGTGTAAGGAGCATTATGTGTGTAAAAATGCACTAATAATGTGCAGCAAATGTGTAGGGGGCACTATGTGTGTCATTATGTGTATAAGGGCATTAATAATGTACGGCATATGTGTAAGGGACATTATGGTGTAAAAGGGCATTAATAAAGGTTGTCATAATGTGTAAGGCGCATTATGTTTAAAAGGACATTAATAATGTATCTCATGTGTAAGGGGCATTACTGTGTGGATTTATGTGTATAAATACATTACTAATGTGTGGCATTATGTGTATAAGGTGCTCTACTATGTGGCATTGCGTATAGAAAGGGCACTACTGTGTCATCTAATCTGAATAAAGCGCAATAGGGTGTGGTGTAATGTGAATAAGGAGAAATTCAGTGTGGTGTAATGTGAATAAGGGGCTCTACTGTGAGGAGTAACGTATATAAGGTAAAGTGATACTACTGTGGGATGTAACGTGAATAAGAGACACTATCGCATGATCAAATGTGAATAAAGTTGCAGTACTGTATGGCGTAATTGGAATTGGGGTTACTATTGTGTGGCCATGCCCCTTGCCAGCAAAAACACACCCCTTTTTGGACTGCGCACCAAATGTGCGAACTGTTCCTTTTTAAAATATAGGGGGTACAAACACCAAAATACGGACAGCTATGGGTGAGGGGTGATGGTGCTGGAAAAGAGGTGCAAGGTCAGAGGCGGAACCAGCTGTGGTGCTAGGGGGCACCAGACAAAATCTTGTCTAGGGCATCATATTGGTTAGGGCCAGCTCTGTGTGTGTGTGAAGCAGAGCAGTGACTCCTGATTTCCTGTGTGAGGTTTCTGGGGAAATGTTGAGAAATGAAGGCTTTCTGATGCGGAGGCGTTTCAGCTCGAAATGCCACATGGATCTGCCAGAAATATTTACCCACATTTGCTTATAGACTTATTGCTACACAATGGAAAGCCAGAAGGAACCCTTAGAGCCTATAAATAAAAATCTGTTTAGCGTAGAACTTCTGAAATCACTTGGGGCTCCTATCACTGACCTGGTCTGGGGGGGTTGTGGACTCGGGGTTTCTTCCGATGACCGGGAAGTGGAACCGCAACTGGGCCGCAGCAGAGATGGCCGGATGTAAGTCTTCCTCATGCAGGATCAGATCGGCGGACAGGAGGCACGTGCGGACGCTGAAGGTCTCCTGAAAGAGAGAACTTGACAGGTGCTGGTGAATCACGGAAAATACTAAGTGCGGGAGGCACGGAGGTGCGTGGAGGCGCTCGGGCGCTTGAAGGCACTGATGTGCTTGGAGGCACGGAGGTGCGTGGAGGCGCTCGGGCGCTTGGAGGCACTGATGTGCTTGGAGGCACGGAGGTGCGTGGAGGCGCTCGGGCACTTGGAGGCACTGATGTGCTTGGAGGCACGGAGGTGCGTGGAGGCGCTCGGGCGCTTGAAGGCACTGATGTGCTTGGAGGCACGGATATGCTTGGAAACACGGAAGTAGCAGGAACGAGGGAGCTCTGAAGATCACAGTTTCTGACAGGCAGAATTGATGATACACAGGCGCCGGATCTCTGCCCGGCGTCTGGCTTTGAACCTCCCGCCTTTGCCTGATTGGCGGAGCGGGCAGGTGACGTCAGCCCCGCTCCGCCTACCTGACCTCACTCAATATGGCGGCGCCCTCGCTCCGGGAAGCCGCCGGGGAGACCCACTGACCCGACGCCGGAACCCCGAGACTGCCGGAGGAGAGAGGCGCCAGGCCATCCAGGACACCCACAGAGGCAAGCGCGGCCGCCGCTGCCCGTGAGGTGTGACAGTACCCCCTCCTCCAGTAGTGGCCCCTGGACACTTTCCGGGCTTATGTGGATGTCTGGAGTGGAAGATCCGAACCAGTCGGGGAGCCGTTACCTCAGTAGCATTGATCCAACTTCTCTCTTCAGGACCATAACCTTTCCACTCTACCAAGTACTGTAGTTTTTTATGAAGATAACGAGAGTCAAGAATAGCTTTGATTTCAAATTCTGTCCCAGCTTCAGTCACTACAGAAGTTGACCTAGGGGATGCTGTGTGGAACCGATTCAGAATGAGGGGACGGAGGAGAGAGACGTGAAAGGAGTTCGGAATTCGAAGGTGGGAAGGCAAACCTAGTTTGCAGAGGACCGGGTTCAAGACTTGCAACACTGGGAAAGGACCAATGAACCTTGGGGCAAATTTCATAGTAGGCACTTTTAAATGAAGATTGCGGGTAGAGAGCCATACCTTGTCGCCAGCCTTATATTGAGGAGCTGCTGGTCGCTTCCTATCCGCAAAGAATTTATAGCAACCGGACACTCTCTTGAGATTGGCATGAACTCGACTCCAGATTTGGTTAAAGTGTCGGAGAGTAGAGGCTGCAGCAGGAACTTCTTCTGGAGGACAAATGGGCAACTCCGGAACTTGGGGATGAAATCCGTAATTAATAAAGAATGGAGACTCACCAGTTGAAGAGTGATATAGATGGTTGTGGGCAAACTCAGCCCAAGGCAACAACTCCACCCAGTTATCTCGAGAAGGGGAAAGGTAAACACGGAGAAAAGTCTCTAGATCTTGATTGACGCGTTCAGTTTGCCCATTAGTCTGTGGATGGTAAGCAGAAGAAAACTTGAGTTTAATTTGTAGAGCTGAACAGAGGGCTCTCCAGAATCTTGCTGTAAACTGTACCCCTCGATCTGAGACTATTTCTAGAGGTAACTGTTATGCACACCAGTGCCAGCAGGAATGTACTGGTGTCTGAACGGAGAGGGATGCAAAACAAATGAACTCACAGACAGACTGGGGAATATGACATTACATACACAGAAGGTGATAGGGTAACAAAATAAACACAACGTGAACAGAGAAGCCCAAAGGCTAAGAAACTGGGTGTCTCCCTAGTATTAGGAATGCTCAGATGGAAAGAAGCGAGATGTTGTGATTTAATACGTAGAGAACCCGAAATGCTGTTGCTAAGGGCAACAGCAAAACCCTAAAGGGTTACCAACGGGTGTGGCAGTAAACTCCTTGGTCAGAGATGGAATAATAGACACAAGGAGAGTCTCCACAATCCTAGTCCTCACTTGCAGTGCACTGGTTCAGTTTACTGCCACTAAACTGACACCTGAACACCTTGCACAGTGAGAAAGGATTTTGGCAGGCAAGTCTGAGAATACAGCCGCAAACTTGCTAGGTTCACAGAGTAGCAAAAGAACCCCAGCAGGTTAAACGACTGACTCCAGTCTTACTGCTAGGTCTGGATTGGCAGAGTGTAATACCAAATCCCAAGGCCTATTTGCAGTAAGCAACAAACAAATACAAAGTTTACACAGTACTAGCTAGCTTTCAGGAACTGACTAACCAACAAAGATTCAGCAGCATCTGCCTAACCTGAGAAGAGGGTTTATATAGCAGGTGCTGTCCACGCCCCACTCAGACCTCACAGACTGTGAGCACAAAAACCAGCACCGGATCCCCTGCCGTGCACAGAGCCTGTAACCACTGCACAGCAAAAGACCCGAACCGGAGTATCAGCTACGCTCAGGTTACTCCGCTAGCACTTGTCTCCCGGTTGCCATGACGACGTGGCAGCACAGAGCAGGAGACCCTAACAGTACCCCCCCTCTGACGAGGGGTCAAAGAACCCCTACCACCGGGTTTATCGGGGAACTGCGAGAAGAAAGAGCGTAACAGTCTGGGGGCATGAAGATCACAACTGCGCACCCACGACCGCTCCTCCGGGCCATACCCCTTCCAGTGCACCAAAAATGACAGCCGACCCCGAACCATCTTGGAGTCAAGAATCCTTTCAACAACAAACTCCCTCTGGCCACGTATCAGAAGAGGGGAAGGTCTTCCACTGGAAGAAGGATTACTAATCGCCCGTTTTAAAAGGGAACAATGAAATGTTTTATTGATACCCAAAGAACGGGGTAGATCTAACTGAAATGCCATGATAACCCTAGTGATCTTATAAGGACCGATGAACCGGGGGCCTAACTTATGAGATGGCTGTCTCAACTTCAAATTCTTGGTAGACAACCAGACGAAGTCTCCTAATTTGAAGCTGCAGGGTCTTTTCCGCTTATCAAAAACCCTTTTGGTCACTAATGACACAGACACAAGGGCTTTCTTTACTTTCCTCCAAATACCTCTAAGGACCGAAACCACAGAGGAACCACCAGGCGTGGAGTCCAGGGGGTCAAAAGAATTGGCCTTAGGATGATGCCCATACACACAAACGAAGGGAGAGATCCCTGTAGCAGAGTGAGCCGCATTGTTATAGGCAAACTCCGCCATGGACAGATGAGCAACCCAGTCAGTCTGACACTTGGAGACATAACACCTGAGGAACTGCTCCAAGGATTGGTTCACCCTTTCAGTCTGCCCATTAGACTGCGGATGGTAGCCTGACGACAAGCTGACAGAAATCTGGAGATCGGAACAAAATGCCCTCCAGAATTTGGCCACAAACTGGGATCCGCGGTCAGAGACCACATCAAGTGGCAACCCATGGAGGCGCACAACATGCAGCATAAATAATTCAGACAGGCGTCTGGCCGATGGCAGCCCAACCAATGGAACGAAGTGCGCCATCTTCGAAAACCTGTCAACGACAACCCAGATGGCTGTCATCCCCGAGGGTTTGGGCAAGTCCACCACAAAATCCATTGAAATGTGGGTCCATGGCTTAGATAGAATAGAGAGTGGATGTAATGGGCCAACAGGAACCCCTCTAGGAGTCTTATTTCGGGCACAGATGTCACATGACCGAACCCACTGATCCACATCCCTAGCCACCGAGGGCCACCACACCGCCCTAGATAGCAACTCCCGAGTTCTGGCAATACCCGGGTGACCTGCCGACTTCTTGGCATGGAATTCCAGGAACACTCGCTGTCTTAATCTAGGAGGCACAAACAAAAGACCTACCGGAAGGTCTGGAGGAGCCTGCTCCTGTGCTCTAAGGACTAATGACAAGAGGTCCTGGGTAATGCCCACTTTAATACATGATGGGGACACAATGGGCAATGGCTCCTCGGTGGTCTCCTGGACTGGAGCAAAACTCAGCGAGAGCGCATCAGCCTTGATGTTTTTTGACCCAGGGCGATATGTTATCAAAAAATTAAAGCGAGCAAAAAACAAAGCCCATCGTGCCTGCCTGGCATTGAGGCGCTTCGCTGACTCTAAATATGCCAAATTCTTATGGTCGGTGAGAATTGAGACCACAAACTTAGCCCCCTCAAGCCAGTGTCTCCACTCCTCGAGTGCATCCTTAATAGCCAACAATTCCCGGTTACCCACGTCATAATTCATCTCGGCAGGCGAAAATTTACGGGAAAAGTAAGCACAGGGATGAAGGCGATTATCAGACACCCCCATCTGAGAGAGCACTGCCCCAATACCCATCTCAGAGGCATCCACCTCCACCACAAAAGGACGCTCTGGATCTGGGTGTCGCAGCACCTTGGCCGAGACAAATGCCCTTTTGAAACGGGTAAAAGCCGCTTTGGCCTCACAAGACCAGTGAGCAATATCCGCCCCTTTCTTAGTGAGTGCCACCAAGGGCGCCACTATAGACGAAAATCCAGCGATAAATCGTCTATAAAAATTTGCAAAGCCCAGAAAACGCTGAAGCGCCTTCAAACTAGTGGGCTGCACCCAATCCAGGACTGCCTGTACCTTGGAACCCTCCATTTGGAAACCTTCTGGGGAGATAATATATCCTAGAAATGCGATTTGCTGAACTTCAAATTCGCACTTCTCCAGCTTCGCCCCAAGCCGGTGGTCTATGAGTTTCTGGAGGACTAAGCGTACATGCTTCCGATGTTCCTCCAGGGAATGGGAGAAGATTAGGATGTCATCTAAGTATACAACTAAGAATCTATCCAAATATTCCCTGAGCACATCGTTCATGAAGTCCTGGAAGACTGCCGGGGCATTACAGAGCCCAAAAGGCATCACCAAATATTCATAATGCCCTGAGTGGGTATTAAAGGCAGTCTTCCATTCATCCCCCTCTCTTATTCGGATTAGATTGTACGCACGCGTAGGTCAATCTTAGAAAAAATGGTGGCAGTAAGAAGCTGGTCAAACAAGACCGAAATGAGAGGCAGTGGGTATGAGTTTTTAATCGTGATACGGTTCAATTCCCTGAAGTCGATGCAGGGTCGCAATGAACCGTCCTTTTTACCCACGAAGAAGAACCCCGACCCAACTGGAGACTGTGAAGGTCTGATAAATCCCTTAGCCAAGTTCTCCTGAATGTACTCTGCCATAGCCTGAGTCTCAGGACGTGACATGGAGTACAACCTGCTCTTGGGAAGCTTAGCATTCGGCAACAAATTAATGGCACAGTCATAGGGGCGATGGGGAGGTAGTACCTCTGCAACTCTTTTGGAGAACACGTCCGCAAAATCTGCATAACATCCTGGCAATCCTGGCAAATTTAGCTGCGAAAGCCTGACTGGAAGGCTCAAGCAACTCCTGAAACAATCAGTACCCCAACTAAGAATCTCCCCAGAGACCCAGTCAAATTGAGGATTGTGGGCCCTTAACCAGGGTAACCCCAACACCAATGGGGCAAAAGTACAGACAGTCACATAAAAGGACAATTTTTCAGAGTGTGTGGCTCCAATAAACAAAGAAATCTGGCTAGTGCAAGAGGTAATTTTACCCTGGGATAATGGTTCCCCGTTTAACCCACAAATCTCAATTTCCGATGCCAAGGGTACTAAGGGAACAGAGTGTTTCAGGGCGAATTGGCGGTCCATAAAAACCCCATCGGCCCCACTGTCCACAAAGGCCTCAGTCTTGACAGTTTGACCGAGGATCTTCAAGGTCACCGGAATGATAAAAGTCTTCTTGGGAAATTCTGACTTCTGGCCTGACAGGATATTTCCCATCACCCTCAGGCCCTGAAGTTTTCCGGCTTTTCTGGGCATGATACTACCACATGACCTTTATTCCCACAGTACAAACATAACCCCTGCTGTCTCCTCCGCGACTTCTCACGCGAGGAGAGGCGGGTAGCCCCAATCTGCATAGGCTCCTCGGAAAATTCCTCAGAGTCTGAGGTTCCCTTGGGAAAGAAGGAAACCTCGGTCTCCCTTTCAAGCCTGCGCTCTCTCAGCCGTCTATCCACCCGAATGGATAACTGCATGAGCTGATCCAAGCTATCAGGCAAGGGATATTGTACCAGTTGGTCTTTTAACTGGTTAGAAAGACCTCTTCGGTACTGGTGTCTCAGGGCTGGGTCATTCCACTGGGTATCATGGGCCAACCTCCGAAACTCCGTACAATAAACCTCAACTGGCCTTCGCTCTTGCTTAAGGATCGAAATCTGAGCCTCGGCTGAGGCCGTCTTGTCAGGGTCATCATACAACATGCCCAGTGCCGTAAAAAAAGCATCAACACTTTTAAGCGACGGACAGTCAGGCTGCAACCCATATGCCCAGACCTGTGGGTCTCCTTGTAGCAAGGAAATCACTATGCCCACCCGCTGAATCTCCGACCCAGAAGACTGAGGCCTAAGTTGGAAATATAGCTTGCAGCTCTCCTTGAAACAAAAGAACTGCGAGCGATCTCCAGAAAAACGATCCGGGAGATTTACTTTCGGCTCCTTAACCCCTGAAGGTACTGCTGCTGCGGGAGCTCCGCCAGCGGCCTGCGAGGTGTGCATTTTAATGGACAAATTATTAAATTGTCGAGTCAGGACCTGCACCTGATCGACCACCTGTTGCAAAGTATTTTGAGGGGTATGCTCCATATTCCCACAAAATTTCAACAGGAGTATTGGGCTGCTGAATATGTTATGCACACCAGTGCCAGCAGGAATGTACTGGTGTCTGAACGGAGAGGGATGCAAAACAAATGAACTCACAGACAGACTGGGGAATATGACATTACATACACAGAAGGTGATAGGGTAACAAAATAAACACAAAGTGAACAGAGAAGCCCAAAGGCTAAGAAACTGGGTGTCTCCCTAGTATTAGGAATGCTCAGATGGAAAGAAGCGAGATGATGTGATTTAATACGTAGAGAACCCGAAATGCTGTTGCTAAGGGCAACAGCAAAACCCTAAAGGGTTACCAACGGGTGTGGCAGTAAACTCCTTGGTCAGAGATGGAATAATAGACACAAGGAGAGTCTCCACAATCCTAGTCCTCACTTGCAGTGCACTGGTTCAGTTTACTGCCACTAAACTGACACCTGAACACCTTGCACAGTGAGAAAGGATTTTGGCAGGCAAGTCTGAGAATACAGCCGCAAACTTGCTAGGTTCACAGAGTAGCAAAAGAACCCCAGCAGGTTAAACGACTGACTCCAGTCTTACTGCTAGGTCTGGATTGGCAGAGTGTAATACCAAATCCCAAGGCCTATTTGCAGTAAGCAACAAACAAATACAAAGTTTACACAGTACTAGCTAGCTTTCAGGAACTGACTAACCAACAAAGATTCAGCAGCATCTGCCTAACCTGAGAAGAGGGTTTATATAGCAGGTGCTGTCCACGCCCCACTCAGACCTCACAGACTGTGAGCACAAAAACCAGCACCGGATCCCCTGCCGTGCACAGAGCCTGTAACCACTGCACAGCAAAAGACCCGAACCGGAGTATCAGCTACGCTCAGGTTACTCCGCTAGCACTTGTCTCCCGGTTGCCATGACGACGTGGCAGCACAGAGCAGGAGACCCTAACAGTAACCCGTGCAGGCAGAAATGTTCTTGGATAAATAACAGAGCCAGCTTGGAAGCGGATGGTAATCCGGTCAATGGAATAAAATGTGCCATCTTAGAGAATCGGTCATTAATCACCCAAATGGTGTTATGACCCTGAGAGAGAGGTAGTTCAGTAACAAAGTCCATCGTGATATGAGTCCAAGGCCTTTTAGGAATGGATAAAGGATGCAACAAGCCCGCAGGTGGCAGACGTGGAGTTTTGTGCTGAGCACATTGAGGACACGAATTGACATACTCTTGAACATCCTTTTTCATAGTGTCCCACCAGTACGATCTTCGCAGGAATTCCCACATTTTCTGAACTCCCGGATGACCAGAAAATGTAGAAGTGTGAGCCCACTGCAACAGTCTTGGTCGAAATGTAACTGGCACCGACATTCTTCCAGGAGAAGGGCCCAACCCAGTGGGAGCGGCAGAAATAGAGATGGGACTAAGGATTAATGCCTTTTCTACTGTATTCTCCTCATCCGAAGCCATCACTGAACGGGATAGGGCATCCGCCTTGGTATTAAGAGTTCCAGCCCGATACTTGATGATAAAGGAAAATCTGGCAAAGAATAGCGCCCATCTTGCCTGATGGGCAGAGGCGGATTGGCCATAGGGTTTACAGGGAAGATTCCCGGTGGGCCGACGCACCTGTGGGGCCTGTTTTGTTTGAGGACATGTGGTCCTTTTTATAGACATAATGAATATAACTTTGCCACTTAGCCTGTGATTGCAGATGATCTAGTGCAGAGGTTCTCAAACTCTGTCCTCGGGGGCACACACTGCATGTTTTGCAGGTAACCCAGCAGGTGCACAGGTGTATTCATTACTCACTGACACATTTTAAAAGGTCCACAGGTGGAGCTAATTATTTCACTTGCGATTCTGTGAGGAGACCTGCAAAACATGCACTGTGTGTGCCCCCGAGGACCAAGTTTGAGAACCTCTGATCTAGTGTATGCTCTGTCTGCCTGCTTGGCTGACATATAAGATTGAGTGAATAGTGATTGGGATACAGTTGGTGTAATAAGCAAGAAAATATCTTTCTAAAGAATTATATAGTTTCCTAAATTCTGAAGGTGTATCATATAATGTGCTCATAATATTTAATTTTATTTATTTTTAACTTCCCCCTTGATGCTGGACATGCCCACTATCTGGAAAGTCTTGGGGGGAGGGTGCTGCTGCCATGGCCCATGGCTAGACCGTACACCTCTGGTGCTGCCCATGTGGGGCCACTAGTACAAATTTTTCCAGGGCCACTTTTTGTTCCCAATCCGCCCCTGCTGACGGGGATTCAAACATTGGGCCGTCTTTAGGTACAGTAAATTCTTGTGATCCGTA
Organism: Pseudophryne corroboree; assembly: GCF_028390025.1. NCBI lineage: Eukaryota > Metazoa > Chordata > Amphibia > Anura > Myobatrachidae > Pseudophryne > Pseudophryne corroboree. Next base: position 112,713,040 of record NC_086449.1, on the reverse strand, counting down.
AAAATTGTAATTAAGTGTTTAGCACCTTCCAGAAGATATCTCCATTCTTCTAAAGCAGATTTAATTGCCAGCAGCTCTTTGTCTCCAATGGTGTAATTTAATTCAGCAGGGGAGAACTTGCGAGAATGGAAACCACATGGATGCAACTTCCCTTCTGAGGCGTACTGCGAAAGTACGGCACCTATGCCTACCGTGGAAGCATCAACCTCCAGAAAGAATGGAAATCTGGCTGCTGAAGTACAGGAGCGGACATAAAGGCTGTCTTCAGCTGTTTGAACGCTGCTACTGCTTCAGAAGGCAAATTGCTTGGGTCAGCCCCTTTCTTAGTCAGAGCAGTAATAGGTGCCACGATAGTAGAGAAACCTCTTATAAATTTTCGATAATAATTTGCGAATCCTAGAAATCGTTGCACTGCTTTCAAGGAAAGAGGTTGAGTCCAATCTCGGATGGCCGAGAGTTTCTCCGGATCCATACGCAACTCAGTTCCAGAAATAATGTAGCCCAAAAATGGAATAGAAGGAACCTCAAAGGTGCACTTGGAGATTTTGCCATAAAGATGGTTCTCGCGCAGCCGAAGGAGTACTTCCTTAACTTGTAGTCGGTGCTCAGAAAGATTCTTCGAAAATATCAGAATGTCATCCAAATAGATTACTACATTCAGATACAACATGTCCCGAAAGACTTCATTAATGAATCCCTGAAAGACGGCGGGGGCGTTGCTGAGGCCAAATGGCATTACCAGGTACTCGTAATGCCCATCTCTAGTATTAAAAGCCGTCTTCCACTCATCCCCTTGTCGGATACGTATCAGGTTGTATGCTCCCCTTAAGTCAAGCTAAGTAAATACTCGAGCTCCACGCACTCTATCAAAAAGCTCTGTGATGAGCGGCAGAGGATACTTGTTCTTAATGGTGACTTCATTTAAACCACGATAGTCAATACATGGTCTCAGGCCTCCATCTTTTTTCTTTACAGAGAAGAAGCCAGCTCCCGCTGGGGAAGTGGAGGGACGGATGAACCCCTTCTGCAAATTAGACTTAATGTACTCTGACATAGCTTGTGTCTCTGGAACCGACAAAGGATAAGTGCGACCTCGGGGCGGCATTTTTCCAGGAATAAGCTCAATAGGACAGTCCCAGGGCCTATGCGGAGGTAATTTATCAGCCGCCTGTTCCGAGAAGACATCTAAAAATTCTCGATAAGCCTCTGGAATAGACTCCACGTCCAACTTGGCCGATGCACGGAGTGGAACGACAGGAGTAAGACAATTTAATTGACAGAAGGGACTCCAAGAAATTATTTGTGTCGACCCCCAGTCGACATGAGGGTTGTGAAGCCTGAGCCAGGGAAGACCCAAAACGAGATCATGAGACATCTCCTGAATAACCAGAAACTCCAATTGTTCTCGGTGCAAAGCCCCCACTTGTAGCTGAATTGACTCAGACTGACTCGTAATCAAGGCGTTAGGAATTTGGACACCGTTAATAGCTGTGATCGTAATAGGTCGCTCGACCAACTGTAACTTCAAGCCCAAACTCTGGGCGCAGGAGAGAGAAATAAAATTCCCCGCAGCTCCCGAATCCAATAGAGCCATAACAGTTTTGACTTCTGTTTCAGTAGACAAAGATACTGAGAGTAAACAGTCCACTACTAGAGAAGATTGAGAAACCACACCCAGCTTGACTTCCCCGGAACAGGCTAGGACTGCCCGTTTCCCGGGCGAGACTTGCAAAACTTGAGAAAGTGATCCGCGGCTCCACAGTAGAGGCAAAGTCTATTCTCACGCCGACGCTGCCGCTCCTCTGGAGACAGCCGAGACCGATTAATCTGCATGGGTTCGTCTGGACCTGTCGTAACCGATTGTTTAGCCGGAAGAGCCCTGAATCTGCATCGATCAGACCGAGTACGTTCGCCGACTCGTTCCTGCATGCGGAGATCCACTTTCACACAGAGCGAGATCAACTGTTCCAAAGAATCTGGCAAATCCCTTATAATCAGTTCGTCCTTAAGACGGTCGGACAGCCCGTTCCAGAAAGCGGCCCGTAAGGCATCATTATTCCAGCGCAATTCGGAGGCTATGGTCTGAAAATTAATCACATACTGACCTACTGAACGGGAGCCTTGTCGAACTCGGAGTAGATCTGAAGAGGCAGCGGCCGTTCTGCCAGGCTCATCAAAGATCCTGCGGAAAGATGAGATGAAATTGGTGTAGCTGGAAACCAAAGGATCAGATCGCTCCCATAACGGAGACACCCATTCCAGCGCTGAGCCCTCAAGCAAGGAAATAATGTATGCTACTTTGGACCGATCCGTGGGGAAGTTGTGTGCGAGGAGTTCAAACTGTACCTCGCACTGGTTAAGAAAACCACGGCAATTCTTCGGATTGCCGTTGTAGCGAGAGGGAGTGGGAAGCTGAAGGCGTGACCTGGTTCCGGACACAACGTGAGCATTATCGGGAGCGACTACCGGAGCGGGCACCGGAGCTGGAACCGGAACTACTGAAGCCAGGGAAACCTGAATTTGATCCAGCCTGCCGGATAGTTCTTGGAGATACCGCATCACCTGGCTTTGCGCCGCCTCTTGACTCTGAACACGGGAAACCAGATCCTGGATGGCACTCGCCTCTGGGTTCCGATCCCCCGGGTCCATGTGGCCTGTGTATACTATCACTGACCTGGTCTGGGGGGGTTGTGGACTCGGGGTTTCTTCCGATGACCGGGAAGTGGAACCGCAACTGGGCCGCAGCAGAGATGGCCGGATGTAAGTCTTCCTCATGCAGGATCAGATCGGCGGACAGGAGGCACGTGCAGACGCTGAAGGTCTCCTGAAAGAGAGAACTTGACAGGTGCTGGTGAATCACAGAAAATACTAAGTGCGGGAGGCACGGAGGTGCTTGGAGGCACGGAGGTACTGGAGGCACGGAGGTGCTTGGAGGCACGGAGGCACGGAGGTGCTTGGAGGCAGGGAGGTGCTTGGAGGCACGGAGGTGCTGGAGGCACGGAGGTGCTTGGAGGCACGGAGGTGCGTGGAGGCACTGAGGTGCATGGAGGCACGGAGGTGCGTGGAGGCGCTCGGGCGCTTGTAGGCACTGAGGTGCGTGGTGGTGCTCGGGCGCTTGGAGGCACGGAGGTGCGTGGAGGCGCTCGGGCGCTTGAAGGCACTGATGTGCTTGGAGGCACGGAGGTGCGTGGAGGCGCTCGGGCGCTTGGAGGCACTGATGTGCTTGGAGGCACGGAGTTGCGTGTAGGCGCTCGGGCGCTTGGAGGCACTGATGTGCTTGGAGGCACGGAGGTGCGTGGAGGCGCTCGGGCGCTTGAAGGCACTGATGTGCTTGGAGGCACGGATATGCTTGGAAACACGGAAGTAGCAGGAACGAGGGAGCTCTGAAGATCACAGTTTCTGACAGGCAGAATTGATGATACACAGGCGCTGGATCTCTGCCCGGCGTCTGGCTTTGAACCTCCCGCCTTTGCCTGATTGGCGGAGCGGGCAGGTGACGTCAGCCCCGCTCCGCCTACCCGACCTCACTCAATATGGCGGCGCCCTCGCTCCGGGAAGCCGCCGGGGAGACCCACTGACCCGACGCCGGAACCCCGAGACCGCCGGAGGAGAGAGGCGCCAGGCCATCCAGGACACCCGCAGAGGCAAGCGCGGCCGCCGCTGCCCGCGAGGTGTGACAGCTCCTATACTAATACTGAATTTAAGGGCATAAAACCATAGCAACTAAACATTTGACTTAATTGCATAACTTGCACTACGCAGGTAAAAGCTAATAACTGGTTGGGGTTGTGGTGCAGTGCAAATTTTACACCTCAGTGCAATGTTAGTAAATTAACCCTAGTGTTTCAATGGATAAGTAATTTGCTGTTGCCAATAAAATAGGGTGACGCTGTTTAAGACAGCAGAAGATAATTAGTTAATTATATACCGTTGAACACATGCTGTACTTAAATTGAATTTAATGACAAATATAGAATTTTAGGAGAAATATATTTGACATATTAAAATTGTGTTATTCCAAATTTCTTCATCTGTAAAATGAGTGATAGATAATATAATTAAAAACTAAGAGACAGGAATTAATGCCTTAAGAGTTTATTTAAATAAAAAAGTGAAATTAATTTGTTAAATTTAATAAGAGAAAAAAATCTCAATATTAATTTAACACTTAGAAATTTCCCTTCTTAGAAAGGAAGAAAAAAAAAAGAAGAAATACAAGATAAATACTGCTGTATCATTTGATAAGCCTGAGAACTGGACAATGGGAATTATACTACCAAACAAGGACTAATGGAAATTGTTGCTACTGTGCGGACTTCAGTCTTCCGTTCTTTAGGATGGCTTCATGCCCTGTCCCAAGATGGCCACCAAGATCACTAATGAGCATGTGCGGGGGCCATCTTGTCTTCACTGTGTATAGTGAGTGACATGATGGAAGACAGAAGTCTCTTACATAGCTCATATGAGAGACCTGGTTAATAACAGCATAAAAAACTCTTGCAGCATCTCTGCACCACGACCTTCACCGATGTACATGTAACAGTGGATACATCTGTACCTGCTACTGTATCTATCCATAAACCAGCACCTACATGCACACTATTTCCACCAGAAATCTCACAAATATAAACATTTTCCAATAAAACTATGACAACCATGACTACATTAGTGTTAAATGTGTAAAAATGATGATGAATAAAATGTCCATGTGTCCATTTTGAAATTATATTACAGTTATCAGCTTCTATTTGCCATGTGACTCAGAATTAGGGATGGCCATCGGTATGCTCACCATTGCCATCGATGGTGAAGCTGTGAGTGGCCATCGATGGTGACCAACTATGACATGGGAGACCATAGATGGATTTATCCACTGATGGTCATCCCTGTTCTTTCAGTGACTGGCTCATGGGCCAATCATAGCCTGGGGGTGGGGCTTCGTGGGTGTTTGGGGCGGAGCTATGCTTTGTGTTCCTGCAAATTGGAAAAAAAACACATTAGCTTGCGCTGTGCCATCCATGGAGGGAAACCACCTGGTTCCCTCCCATCGAAAGCAAAAGTATTTGACATCTGCCATAAACCATTGATGATTATGAATCATCGATGGTCGATGACCATCCCTACTCAGAAATTGAATATACATGCATGGAGTCTCATTGCTCCTCCCTTTCAAACTCATTACTTCACTGTTAGAAACTATTAGCCACTTAAGTGACGATTTTTTTTCCCCAAAAAAGCTCAGAAATTGTCTGGTTTTTTTTATGAGTGAATTAGGTGAAGAACATGATTTAATCCTATTCAAAATTATTTTAGTAAAATTTTTTTTGTAAAAATAGTTTTTTCTTTTTCCCCGAAACATCGATCGGGAACATTGCGACCATCGGACACATCGCGACCATCACTGCTTTCATTTTGAAAGCCGGGATAGCCTCCCCAGCGGCTGCTATTCTCTGCAGCCGCTGGAGGGGAAATCCTGCCGTGCTGACCGATCGGCAGCACGGCAATCAGTGGGGGTGAGTGCAGGGAGGCAGAGGGACCTTCCAGTCCCTCTGACAGCAGCAGCGGAGGGAACTTTCCCTTCCCTGCCCCTACTAACACTGTCTATCTGACTGGTCGCATCCTGTGCGACCAGGTCAGATAAAGCACTTGCAGCCATGGTCGCATCTGATGTTTAAGGGGAAACATGCCTGACATCAGTACTATGGGGAAGATACATCAAACCTTCTAAAGAGGACAAATGAAGATGCACATAGCAATCAATTATCTTCTAGCTAACATGTATCTCTAAAATTATAACTACAAACTGATTGGTTGCTATGGGCAACTTCTAGACATATTCTACACTAAATGTTTGATGAATCATTGCAGTACCTTTCTCTCCACTATGATATGAGAAAGCTCTAGTCTGGATGAAACAGATTATTGAGTGAAGCCAGAGCTAACAGTTGCAGAGAGGATAACACAGGACACTGTATTAGCTGGGGTGTTATTGATTGTCTAGGCCAGGCATTCCCAACCGCGGTCCTCAAGGCACACCAACAGTGCAGGTTTTAGTGATATCCAGACTCCAGCACAGGTGACTTAATTAGTAGCTCAGTTATTTTGATTTAACCATCTGTGCTGCAGCCTGGATATCACTAAAACCTGCATTGTTGGTGTGCCTTGAGGACCGTGGTTGAAAATGCCTGGTCTAGGCCATAGGTTCTCAAACTCGGTCCTCAGGACCCCACACGGTGCATGTTTTGCAGGTCTCCTCACAGAATCATAAGTGAAATAAATAGCTCCACATGTGGACCTTTTAAAATGTGTCAGTGAGTAATTAATACACCTGTGCACTTGCTGGGTGACCTGCAAAATATGCCCTGTGTGGGGTCCTGAGGACCGGGTTTGAGAACCACTGGTCTAGGCTATGCCCAGTTTGAGCTTTGTCAGGCTATGCCCACTGTTACCTCCTCTTTCAAACTGTGGGGGAGATGTATCAAACCTTGGAGAGAGATAAAGTGGTGAGAGATAACGGGGTCTATCTACTAAGACTTAAAGAGAGATAAAGTGGATGGAGACAAAGTACCAGCCAATCATTTAAAATAAAACAGCCTTTTTCTCTGTCCACTTTACCTCTCTCCATAGCTTAGTACATAGACCCCATAGTACCAACCAATCAGATGGAACTGACATTTAACAGGCTGTGTTTGAAAAATGAGAGTTAGGAGCTGACTGGTTGGTACTTTATCTCTCTCCAAGGTTTGACACATCTTCCCCACAATTTGAAAGAGGAGGCAACAGTGGGCATAGCCTGACAAAGCTCAAACTGGGCATAGCCTAGACAATCAATAACACCCCAGCTCATACACTCTCCAACTTCAGAGCCAATGAAACACTACTACAGGTACCTGCCCTTGCAAGACGAGTCCCACTTATTGGGGGTAATTCCAAGTTGATCGCAGCAGGATTTTTGTTAGCAATTGGGCAAAACCATGTGCACTGCAGGGGAGGCAGATATAACATGTGCAGAGAGAGTTAGATTTGGGTGGGGTGTGTTCAATCTGCAATCTAATTTGCAGTGTAAAAATAAAGCAGCCAGTATTTACCCTGCACAGAAACAAAATAACCCACCCAAATCTAACTCTTTCTGCACATGTTATATCTGCCTACCCTGCAGTGCACATGGTTTTGCCCAACTGCTAAAAAATGTCCTGCTGCGATCAACTTGGAATTACCCCCATTGTACAATGGCTGAAACTTGATCCCCAGTCCTGCATGTAATAGTATTGCCCTTTTAAATCATGTTGCCAGAACTGCCAACAAACAGCGGCTTTGAAAAGCCACTTATGCTGCTTTCACATCGCAAAACCTGCTTTTGAAATGGTATTTGAAACGGTTCTTAAAACGGGTCTGAGCAGTTAAACCCCTTTCACATCTTATGTTGTAACCATTAAATTACCATTTCATTACCTTTTTTGGTACCTTTCACACTGAACCCGTTTCACCCATAGAAAACAGTGGTTGTCATTATAAATGGACTTTTACTGGCCCACACATTATTAATAATTATTAATTAATTCATTATTAATAATTTGGATAGTCGTACGATGGAACCCAGCAGCTTGAAGCATTTTTGCTATGTTTTTATATATGAGGGTATCCTTGACTGTCCCAGTAATTTGGCAGCAGATTTCCTCATCCCCTCTGATCCTAAAGCAGCTCCCTCACCTCTTCATCACTCCAATTAGACATTTTATAATGGCTTTGCAGTCTAAACGTTTATAAAGCCACTCTCACATGTGTCTCCTGTGTTTTCCAAGCTGTTTCCTGGTTGTGGCTGCTGACATCACACATGGAGACAGCCTATGACCTGCTGGGGCTTGCAAATACCGGCCCTCATTCCGAGTTGATCGGTCGCAAGGCGAATTTAGCAGAGTTACACACGCTAAGCCGCCGCCTACTGGGAGTGAATCTTAGCTTCTTAAAATTGCGACCGATGTATTCGCAATATTGCGATTACTAACTACTTCGCAGTTTCAGAGTAGCTTCAGACTTACTCTGCCTGTGCGATCAGTTCAGTGCTTGTCGTTCCTGGTTGACGTCACAAACACACCCAGCGTTCGCCCAGGCACTCCCACCGTTTCTCCGGCCACTCCTGCGTTTTTTCCGGAAACGGTAGCGTTTTCAGCCACACGCCCCTGAAACGCCGTGTTTCCGCCCAGTAACACCCATTTCCTGTCAATCACATTACGATCGCCGGAGCGATGAAAAAGCCGTGAGTAAAATTACTTTCTACATAGCAAAGTTACTTGGCGCAGTCGCAGTGCGAACATTGCGCATGCGTACTAAGCGGATTTTCATTGCGATGCGATGAAAAATACCGAGCGAACAACTCGGAATGAGGGCCACCGTTTCAGACCCTTTCACACTGCACAGTGAAATGGGACTGAAACGGGTAGGACCCTTCTTTTTTACCGTTTCAAAATACAGGTATTTTGAAAACGGTAAATTGAAGGGGACCCTTTCACATCGCAGCTTGACCCGTTTAGGAAGCCAGTTAAAACGGCAAAATACCGGGTACAAGCTGCGGTGTGAAAGGGGTATTAGTAAATTTGAGTGTGGTTCATTAGGTCGACATGAGTTAGGGCGACATACATTGGGGCAACAACGTTTGGTCGACATGCATTAGGTCGACATGGTCATTATGTCGACATGTGCTAGGTCGACATGGAAAAAGGTCGACAAGAGGTTTTTTTTACTTTTTTGGGTGTCATTTTCTTCGAAAAGTGACGGGGAACCTCAAATAGTGCACCGTGACCCCTCGCATGGCGAGCTTGGGCACAGTGCCTGGCTCTGCTACCAATTGTAGTCCACGTGGATCGTTAAGTATGAAAAAGGTAAAAAAAATAACAAAAAATTGTGAAAAACTCATGTCGACCTTTTTCCTTGTCGACCTAGTACATGTTGACCTAATGACCGTCAGTAAATTTACCCCTAAGGCTCTATCCATTCACTTTTCAGTCACTTCCTACATGAATCAAACACTGTAAATCAATATATTTGACCTTAATGTATTGCCCAGATCAACCATACATTATGGATGTGACTCAAAGTGATATCTTTTTAATGTGATGGTCAGTAAAATGGCGATGCTTCTGAGAAGGTAGGTATTCTATTTACCGGTACATACTCTACCGACTAATGAAATACAGGCGTCAAAAAACGAAACCCATTATACCAACAAAGCAAAAAACCTGACACCTAGAACACCAATGATACCAAATTGTAAACACCTCGGAAAACCGACAATATGGAAAAAAACACCATAATCTAAATACGATGATCACAATCCAGACATACTACAAACACTGACAAAAAAACCCGACACTCATAGGGGTAAATTTACTAAGCTCACGATTTTGACCGAGATGCCGTTTTTTCATCAAAGTGTCATCTCGGTAATTTACTAAGCAATAATCACGGCAGTGATGAGGGCATTCGTAATATTTTGAAGTCCTAGGAAAAAAATCACGAATGAATACACCATCGGTCAAAACGCGGCTGTTTAAGTATGAATCTCGGTCATTTACTAAGAAGTGCAAAGCAAAAAACAAACAAACACTGCCGTGAAAAATTACAACTCGTAAAAAAGTGCTAAAAAAAAACAGACCTGCTTTTTTTTCCCGTGATTGGATAGGCATGCAGGGATCCATGAGATCCGTGCATGTATATCAGTGGGAAGGGGTGGGAAAGTGGTTATTTTATTTAAAAAAATTGCGTGGGGTCCCCCCTCCTAAGCATAACCAGCCTCGGGCTCTTTGAGCCGATCTTGGTTGCAGAAATATGGTGAAAAAATTGACAGGGGTTCCCCCATATTTAAGCAACCAGCATCGGGCTCTGCGCCTGGTCCTGGTTCCAAAAATACGGGGGACAAAAAGAGTAGGGGTCCCCCGTATTTTTAAAACCAGCACCGGGCTCCACTAGCTGGACAGATAATGCCACAGCCGGGGGTCACTTTTATATAGTGCCCTGCGGCCGTGGCATCAAAAATCCAACTAGTCACCCCTGGCCGGGGTACCCTGGGGGAGTGGGGACCCCTTCAATCAAGGGGTCGTCCCCCCCAGCCACCCAAGGGCCAGGGGTGAAGCCCGAGGCTGTCCCCCCCCATCCAATGGGCTGCGGATGGGGGGGCTGATAGCCTTTGTTGTCAAAGAAAATATATTGTTTTTAGTAGCAGTACTACAAGTCCCAGCAAGCCTCCCCCGCATGCTGGTACTTGGAGAACCACAAGTACCAGCATGCAGCGGAAAAACGGGCCCGCTGGTACCTGTAGTACTACTACTAAAAAAATACCCAAAAAAAGACAAGACACACACACCGTGAAAGTATAATTTTATTACATACATACACACATACATACATACTTACCTTATGTTCCCACGCAGGTCGGTCCTCTTCTCCAGTAGAATCCAAGGGGTACCTGTTGAAGAAATTATACTCACGAGATCCAGGGGCCCAGGGTCCTCGGAGAAATCCTTTGTAATCCACGTACTTGAAAAAAAAAAAAAAACGCTTACCCGAGCCACGCACTAAAAGGGGACCCATGTTTGCACATGGATCCCCTTTTCCCGACTGCCAGAAACCCACTCTGACTGAGGTCTAAGTGGGTTTCTTCAGCCAATCAGGGAGTGCCACGTTGTAGCACTCTCCTGATCGGCTGTGTGCTCCTGTCCTAACTGACAGGCAGCACACGGCAGTGTTACAATGTAGCGCCTATGCGCTACATTGTAACCAATGCTGGGAACTTTCTGCCCTGCGGTTGACCTAAAGTGACGTCACCGCTGAGCAGAAAGTTCCCAGCATTGGTTACAATGTAGCGCATAGGCGCTACATTGTAACACTGCCGTGTGCTGCCTGTCAGTTAGGACAGGAGCACACAGCCGATCAGGAGAGTGCTACAACGTGGCACTCCCTGATTGGCTGAAGAAACCCACTTAGACATCAGTCAGAGTGGGTTTCTGGCAGTCGGGAAAAGGGGATCCATGTGCAAACATGGGTCCCCTTTTAGTGCGTGGCTCGGGTGTCCGTTTTGTTATTTTTTTCAAGTACGTGGATTACACCTGGATTCCCCGAGGACCCTGGACCCCTGGATCTCGTGAGTATAATTTCTTCAACAGGTACCCCTTGGATTCTACTGGAGAAGAGGACCGACCTGCGTGGGAACATAAGGTAAGTATGTATGTATGTGTGTATGTATGTAATAAAATTATACTTTCACGGTGTGTGTGTCTTGTCTTTTTTTGGGTATTTTTTTAGTAGTAGTACTACAGGTACCAGCGGGCCCGTTTTTCCGTCGCATGCTGGTACTTGTGGTTCTCCAAGTACCAGCATGCGGGGGAGGCTTGCTGGGACTTGTAGTACTGCTACTAAAAACAATATCTTTTCTTTTACAACAAAGGCTATCAGCCCCCCCATCCGCAGCCCATTGGATGGGGGGGGACAGCCTCGGGCTTCACCCCTGGCCCTTGGGTGGCTGGGGGGGGGGACCCCTTGATTGAAGGGGTCCCCACTCCCCCAGGGTACCCCGGCCAGGGGTGACTAGTTGGATTTTTGATGCCACGGCCGCAGGGCACTATATAAAAGTGACCCCCGGCTGTGGCATTATCTGTCCAGCTAGTGGAGCCCGGTGCTGGTTTTAAAAATACGGGGGACCCCTACTCTTTTTGTCCCCCGTATTTTTGGAACCAGGACCAGGCGCAGAGCCCGATGCTGGTTGCTTAAATATGGGGGAACCCCTGTCATTTTTTTCCCCATATTTCTGCAACCAGGATCGGCTCAAAGAGCCCGAGGCTGGTTATGCTTAGGAGGGGGGACCCACGCAATTTTTTTTTTAATATTTTGCAGTGTTTAATTTAAAAAAAACAAAAAAAATAAACCCCAGCACGGATCACACAGATCCGGCCGAGATTCATTGTAAAAAAGTCGGCAGTGTTTTGCTAATCACTGCCGTAAAAATAGAAAAAAAAACACGAATGACATCGACATCGGAACAAAAGAAAAACCCGAATACGACAGCTTAGTAAATTAGTCGTAATCAATTCAAAAAGTAGCAGTTTTACACTTTCGATGTCATTCGTGATTGAACTTTGACCTGAAACGGGAAAATACGAATCTTAGTAAATTTCCCCCATAGTATCGACAAAACACACAATGCCTACAGTTCACAATACCCACACACGTTACTGACAAATCATAAAACCGATGTAATGAAAAATCGAAGTCACACCACACCGACAACCACAATACCTACACCCAACATCCCAACACCATATATCCCGGCAGTACCATGTGCTACCAAAATACCAAAACAAAATTGTACCGACAGGAAACCTCACCGACAACCACAATACCGACACCTAACACCCCGAGAAGTCAGAAGTCTCTATCAGTTCAGGTGTAGCTCCCAATCCCCACATCATTTTTTCTCAGCAATATTTCTCACTGTGACGGGTATGGGTCGTTGGGTCGACCCAACTTAGGTCGACACTCATTAGGTCAACATGCATTAAGTCGATATGGGTGTTAGGTCGACATGTACTAGGTCAAGAGGTCGACATGAGGTTTTTGACTGTTTTTGGCGTTGTTTTCTCCGTAAAGTGACGGGGAACCCAAATTAGTGCACCGTGTCCCCTCGCATGGCTCGCTATGCTTCAGGCAAGGTGCCTCGCTCCGCTACCGCTTTGCTCGGCACAGATTACTGTTCCAATCGTAGTCCACATGGATCATTAAGTATGAAAAAATCCAAAAAATTAAGGAAAAAAAAGTGAAAAACTCATGTCGACCTTTTGACCTGTCGACCTAGTACATGTCGACCTAACGGCCATGTTGACCTAATGGCATTGTCAACCTTCAGTGGTCAACCTAATGAGTGTCAACCTAAGTTGTGTCGACCTAACGACTGTAACCCACTGTGACATATCCGTGGACTCACTAACATTGCTATCACTAGAGGTTGGCATGTTAAAGAACCTCCCCTCTATTATAAAAATAATAACTTTAAGATTGATTGTAATTATGCTCTATTGTGGTTATGGCTGGGATCAGTATAAATTACAGATGGGCCGCGGGATGCCGGCCGTCAGTATGCCGGCAGCGTGGCAAGCAGTAGAAAGCCCCATGCGGGCACGGTGGCTTGCTGCGTTCACCAGAGGTTCTATTCCCACGAGTGGGAATAACCCCTGTGTGCCAGGATTCCAGCTGGTGGTATTGTCAGCAGTCGGTATTCCGGCGTCGGTATCCTGACCGCCGGGATCCCGACTGCCGGCAATTTAACTGCATCCCTTTTGCCTTATTCAGATGTTTGCTTGCAATTATATGTGCATGAAAATACGTTTCCATTTCTGTGGCTTTGGGGCAGGTAGTAGGCTGTAAGATTGCATATTAAATGCTGACCTAGGGGAGATGTATCAAACATTGGAGAGAGATAAAGCACCAACCAATAAGATTCTAACTGCCACTTTACAGTCTGTGTTTGAAAAAAATGACAGGAGCTGATTGGATGGTACTATGGGCCTAATTCATACCTGATCGGAGCAGCAAAATCTTTCTCTATGAGCAAAACCATATGCACTGATGATGCTGTACATATAACATGTGCAGAGAGAGTCATGCCCCCTACACACTCAGCGACCTGCGGCCGAGGTGCCCGGCGGCTGACGGGGAACCCGCAGGAGGTGTGGGTGACAAGGGGAGTGAAAGTTTTTATCACTCTGCACGTCACCCGGCCTCATTCCCGAACATGCAAGTCGTCCATATTGACCTGCATGTTCAAACAACGGGAGACCAATGATGAACGAGCGTGGGGACGCACATCGTTCATCGTTGTTGGCGCCACACTGAACGATATGAACGATATATCATTCAAAAAATTAACGATATCGCTCACTATATCGTCCAGTGTGTAGGGGGCATAATATTTGGGTGGGGTGTGTTCAAACTGTAATCTAAATTGCAGTGTAAAAATAAAGCAGATGTATTAAGCCTGGAGAAGAGATAAAGAAGTGATAAGCACAAGGTGATAACGCACCAGCCAATCAGCTCCTGTCATTTTTCAAACCTGTAATGACTGGCTGGTGCGTTATCACCTTGCATTTATCACTTCTTTATCCCTTCTGCAGGTTAATACATCTACCCCAATATTATTACTAAATAGCAAAACACTAAATAGTGTAATAAAGTTAACAATAAATAATAAAAAAAAAGTTGAAGAAAATATGGCTTGGTTAAAAAATTATACAATTGTATTCCTAAACTACACGCATTGATAAATAGGATTAAAATTGGTATAAATGAACAGTTCAAAAACCATATGTGGGATAGACTCAATGATAATTATCTGGGTTAGTAACCAGCAATAGAGATTAAGGGGGTCATTCCGAGTTGATCGCTCGCTTGCAGTTTTTAGCAGCCGTGCAAACGCATTGTCGCCGCCCACTGGGGAGTGTATTTTCGCTTTGCAGGAGTGCGAACGCTTGTGCAGCAGAGCGTCTGCAAAATCTTTTTGTGCAAAACAAGACCAGCCCTGTAGTTACTCTCCGTGTGCGTTGATTCTAACGACGGAGGGACGGCTTTTGACATCGCACACACACCCAGCAAACGCCCAGCCACGCCTGCGTTTTTTCTGCCATGCCTGCGTTTTACCAAACACTCCCTGAAAACGGTCAGTTGACACCCAGAAACACCCACTTCATGTCAATCTCCTTGCGATCGGCTGTGCGTTTGGAATCGTTGCTAGAACCAGTGCAAAACCACAAAGGAGTTTATACCCGTACATCGCGTGTGCGCATTGCGGTGCATACGCATGCTCAGATTAGCCTTTTTTTTTTTGTCACTGATCGCTATGCAGCAAACACCGGCAGCTAGCGATCAACTCGGAATGACCCCCTATATTACCAGCCTGGATTAGAAATGAATACAAGGAAACAAGAAAAACACCTGGGCGCAGATAATTAAAAGTTCTGGGATGTTAAAAACAATTAACCTGATCAAGGATTGCTGCTTCACCTAAGAGGTCACTGTTACCTCCCAAAAATGCAGAAACAACAAAAAGATGAATGAAGCGCTATCCAGATCAGTATACACTTAGAACATGAAACATTTAATAGACATTACACATATATCATTAATCACACGGCTAGTGTATTAAAAAATACCTTTAAAATTATATTTAACCCTGTGGCCACTTCTCAATTAATCAACTTAATTACTGCAGTATTAGTCAACAAAGTTCCTCACATTTATATTTGCCAAATGAAGTCAGAAAAAAGCTTAGAGATGTTAGAAGCTCCTACATAATCATAGAGCAATGATTATCTGCCAGTTCGTGACATTTGCCAGATGGAAACAGGCTCAAAGATGTTAAAAAAGCTCAATTAATGTCATATAGCAATATTCAACTGTTAGTTCATAGCATTTGCCCAATGAGGAAAAATAAGCTTAGAAGATGGTAAAGATTCAAAGCATGCATGCAGGTGGTTAGTGGAAAAGATGATTACTGATGATTTCTGAAAAATCTCTTTCCAGATAATATTTAAGCTCCACAGTCCAGCGTGGCCACGCTAATAATTAAAACCAACACAACGTGTCTTCAGACCATGAAACCAATTTGTGGAGTGACGTCTCACTCTTAATAATTACCACTCCGGTCCTCACGTAAAAGTGTTGGATACAACAAATCACCGCCGTGATTAGCACTCCTCTTACGCGTTTCTCCGTCTGTGTGCAGATCGGCGGCTTCTTCCAAAGAAGAATTCTTCTTTGGAAGAAGCCGCCGATCTGCACACAGGCGGAGAAACGCGTAAGAGGAGTGCTAATCACGGCGGTGATTTGTTGTATCCAACACTTTTACGTGAGGACCGGAGTGGTAATTATTAAGAGTGAGACGTCACTCCACAAATTGGTTTCCTGGTCTGAAGACACGTTGTGTTGGTTTTAATTATTAGCGTGGCCACGCTGGACTGTGGAGCTTAAATATTCTCTGGAAAGAGATTTTTCAGAAATCATCAGTAATCATCTTTTCCACTAACCACCTGCATGCATGCTTTGAATCTTTACCATCTTCTAAGCTTATTTTTCCTCATTGGGCAAATGCTATGAACTAACAGTTGAATATTGCTATATGACATTAATTGAGCTTTTTTAACATCTTTGAGCCTGTTTCCATCTGGCAAATGTCACGAACTGGCAGATAATCATTGCTCTATGATTATGTAGGAGCTTCTAACATCTCTAAGCTTTTTTCTGACTTCATTTGGCAAATATAAATGTGAGGAACTTTGTTGACTAATACTGCAGTAATTAAGTTGATTAATTGAGAAGTGGCCACAGGGTTAAATATAATTTTAAAGGTATTTTTTAATACACTAGCCGTGTGATTAATGATATATGTGTAATGTCTATTAAATGTTTCATGTTCTAAGTGTATACTGATCTGGATAGCGCTTTATTCATCTTTTTGTTGTTTCTGGATTAGAAATGAGTCCGTCCAGGAAACTATCAAGAAGTCCTGCAAGTGCATAGGGCAGTGGTTCCCAAACCCGGTCCTCAAGGCACCCCAACAGTCCAGATTTCAAGTATATCCATGGCTGAGCACAGATGGTGAAATCAAATTGACTGAGGTACTAATTAAGTCACCTGTGCCCAAGCATGGTTATCCTTAAAACCTGGATCGTTAGGGTGACTTAAGGATTGAGTTTGGGAACCTCTGGCATATGGTAATGACAGTGGTGGCTGCTTGAGAGTGGAAAGTCCAATATACTGGGAGGGATGTGGATGTAAGGTATCCAAGTAGTGTCCAAATAGGGTTGCCTGCTTAATGTCACGATCCGGGTATCTGGACGCCATTTCTTACCCATCAGATGCCTCCTAAGGCTGGCTCAGCGCTCCAGGACCGGATTCCATCTGTTATCCTGATGTGTACATTCCTGTATCCTCTCCTGTCACTCTGGGACGCTGTCACAGTAAACGCCATATTACACCTGGCATGGCGTCTCCCGCGGCCTCCGCCGCCGTCCCTGAACTTCTGCGTGTCTGAGTGGCGATTGCGTCAGCCGCGGCCTCCGCTGTGTCCGCGTGGTTGGATGTGCATCTGTCAGCCTGGCGCCTCCTGTCTCCGGTGGCCGGCGCCGCCATTACTGGTTTCATTACCACATGGATTACAAACCAAACTTCCCTCCAAGTGTCTGCATGGGCGCAGCCATCTTGGATTCTGTCAGCTGATCATTTCCACCAATCTGTTCTCAGTATTGATAATCTGCATAATTGCCTAGCCAATCCCTTCCTTGCTGCAGGTATAAATACACTGTGCCTGAGCAAGGAAGGCGTCAGTGCTTTGGTTGTCAAACCTAGTTCCTGTTTGTCTCTCTCCTGTGATTGTCTTCCAGGTTCCAGCTCCTGTCTCAAGACTTCCACCATAGAGACCCGCACCAGCATTCCACCTGCGGTGTAGCCTGACTCTCCAATCCATTGTGGATTCATCTGTTTCCAGCTACAACATTACCTGCTTCCAGCTCAGCTTCCAGCAGAGTACAGCTTCCCTTAAAGGGCCGGTGTCCTTTCTACACTTTACCACTCTCCACCGGTATTATTATTTCTCCGCTCTCAAGTTCTACATTTCAGTTCATATTTCATCGCTCCCAAGTTCATTTATTATTTAACTGGTTCCAGCCAGTATCCACTCCGTGCTAACAACAGTCTGGTTCCAGCCAGTATCCACAGCAGCTGTTTAATCTTCAGCAACCCAGCTTTTCCTGGAACACCAGCTGGCACAATCCTGGGTTATCTCCATTGCTACAGTCGGGCCTGGTAAGGACTTTCCATCTAGAAGATTATAAGAACTATCTCACACTACCAGTGCCCTGTGGCTCCTGCCATCCTGTAGTACCCAGGAACTGTATTTATTCTTTGCTGACTTTTAAGTTTTCTTTTACTGCTGCTGTGTTGCGGAGTTGTCATAATAAACATCATTGACTTTTATCCAAGTTGTCGTGGTCACGCCTTCGGGCAGTTATTATTCATGTTACTTACATGTCCAGGGGTCTGATACAACCTCCCAGGTTCCGGTACATCTCAGCCCCTACAACTGAGGCTGCCTCCCGTCAGCTCAGGCCCTCAGTTGTGACAGTAAGCACTGACCTAATGAATCCAGCCGGAGACCAGGATCAAGCGGCCAGGCCGATGCAAGAACTGGCAGCCCGACTAGAACATCAGGAGGCTGCACAGGGCCACATCATCCGCTGTCTCCAGGATCTCTCTACTCGGCTGGATGGGATTCAGACAACTCTCCGTGGATCAGGCGCGTCTGGTGCGTCAACCACAGTGACTCCAGCTATAACCCCACCCACCTTACCCATTTCTGCTCCACGTCTTCATCTTCCAACGCCAGCAAAATTTGACGGATCTCCAAGATTCTGCAGGGGATTTCTCAACCAGTGTGAGATTCAGTTTGAGCTACAACCTGGCAATTTTCCCAGTGACCGTACAAAAATTGCCTACATTATTTCTCTTCTCAGTGGCTCAGCCCTTGATTGGGCATCACCGTTATGGGAGAGGTCCGACACCCTGCTATCTTCCTACACTGCCTTCGTGTCAACATTCAGGCGCATCTTCGACGAGCCAGGCCGGGTAACCTCAGCTTCATCCGAGATTCTCCGTTTACGCCAGGGGTCACGTACTGTAGGACAATATCTGATACAGTTCCAGATCCTGGCATCCGAACTGGCATGGAACGACGAGGCCCTGTATGCTGCATTCTGGCATGGCTTATCTGAGCGTATTAAAGATGAGTTAGCTACCAGAGACTTACCTTCTAAGTTAGATGAGCTAATCTCACTCTGCACGAAAGTTGATTTACGTTTCAGAGAGAGAGCAACTGAGCGTGGAAGATCATCTGCTCCAAAATCTTCTGCTCCTCCTCCTCGTCAACTGTCACCATCTAAAGATGAGCCCATGCAACTTGGCCGTTCCCGTTTAACTCCTGCTGAGCGCCGAAGACGTCTCTCCGAGTTTCTCTGTCTCTATTGTGCAGCTCCGTCTCACACCATTAATGCCTGTCCCAAACGTCCGGGAAACTCCAAATCCTAGCTCGCCAAGGAGAGGGCCGGCTAGGAGTAATGATCTCCTCTCCATCTCCTCAAGATTGTAATCTCCCAGTCTCGCTTCAAGTTGCTCAACGTTATCGGAACGTCATTGCCCTCCTTGATTCCGGAGCAGCTGGGAACTTTATTACCGAAGCCTATGTTAAACGGTGGTCCCTACCCACCGAGAGACTTCCTTCGTCCATTTCTTTAACTGCCGTGGATGGCAGCAAAATTTTTGATGCAGTTATTTCTTTAAGGACTCTACCAGTTCGTCTGAGAGTGGGAGTTCTTCATTCCGAACTTATTTCTTTTTTAGTGATTCCAAGAGCCACACATCCTGTGGTCCTGGGCCTTCCATGGCTCCGTCTTCACAATCCTACAATTGATTGGACGACTACGCAAATCCTGGCATGGGGTTCCTCCTGTGCTGAGACATGTTTGTTTAAAGTATTGCCTGTCTGTTCTTCCTCCCCCAGGTCGTCTGATGTTCCACCTCCTCCATATCAAGATTTCACGGATGTGTTCAGTAAAGCTTCTGCTGATATCCTTCCTCCTCATAGAGAATGGGACTGTCCGATTGATCTCGTTCCAGGGAAGGTTCCACCTCGAGGCCGAACTTATCCGTTGTCTCTGCCTGAGACGCATTCTATGGAGGAATATATTAAAGAGAACCTAGCAAAGGGGTTCATTCGACCTTCTTCTTCTCCAGCCGGCGCAGGCTTCTTTTTTGTAAAAAAGAAAGATGGTGGTCTGCGGCCGTGCATCGACTACAGAGGTTTGAACGACATTACCATCAAGAACCGTTATCCTTTACCCCTGATTACTGAGCTCTTTGACAGAGTTAGCGGAGCTACCATCTTTACAAAGCTGGACTTGCGAGGTGCATACAATCTCATCCGGATCCGTGAGGGTGACGAGTGGAAGACCGCCTTTAACACCCGTGACGGACATTATGAGTACCTCGTCATGCCCTTCGGATTGAGCAATGCTCCAGCTGTCTTCCAGCATTTTGTCAATGAGATCTTCAGAGACATTCTATACCGTCATGTCGTGGTCTATCTAGACGATATCCTCATTTTTGCCAACGATTTAGAGGAACATCGTTTTTGGGTTAAAGAGGTTCTGTCCCGTCTCCGTGTCAATCATCTCTATTGCAAATTAGAAAAATGCGTCTTTGAAGTCAAGTCCATTCCGTTTCTAGGGTACATTGTGTCCGGTTCCGGACTAGAGATGGATCCTGAGAAACTACAAGCAATCCAAAATTGGCCGGTACCCTTAACCCTCAAAGGGGTCCAGAGGTTCTTAGGGTTCGCCAACTATTACCGAAAGTTTATACGAGACTTTTCCACCATTGTGGCGCCTATTACTGCTTTCACTAAGAAGGGTGCTAACCCGTCCAAGTGGTCTGAAGAAGCCATGCAAGCATTTCATCTTTTAAAACAAAGGTTCATCTCTGCGCCTGTTCTGAAACAGCCTGACATCGACTCTCCTTTCATCTTAGAGGTGGATGCCTCCTCCGTTGGAGTAGGAGCGGTGTTATCTCAGAGGGCTAAAGATGGCCATTTACATCCTTGCAGTTTCTTCTCCCGGAAGTTCTCCCCAGCTGAGCGCAACTATGCCATTGGCGACCAGGAGTTGCTAGCCATCAAGCTCGCTCTAGAAGAGTGGAGGTATCTGTTGGAGGGAGCTTCTCATTCAATCACCATACTTACAGACCACAAGAACCTTTTATACCTGAAGGGCGCACAATGTCTCAACCCTCGTCAGGCCAGATGGGCACTTTTCTTTTCCAGGTTCGACTTTAAACTCCAGTTCTGTCCGGGCTCTCAGAATCGCAAGGCCGATGCCCTTTCCCGCTCATGGGAGCAAGAAAATGAGTCAGAGTCTTCAGACAAGCATCCTATTATAAATCCGTTGGCATTCTCCACGGTAGGGATGGACTCTACGCCCCCATCAGGGAAAAGTTTTGTGAAGCCGATGCTAAGGAAGAAGCTCATGCATTGGGCCCATGCTTCCCGTTTTGCCGGACATACAGGTATCCAAAAAACCCTGGAGTTTATCTCTAGGTCCTATTGGTGGCCAACTCTGAAAAAGGACGTCTTGGAGTTTATTGCATCTTGCCCAAAGTGTGCCCAACATAAAGTATCCCGCCAGTCGCCTGCGGGGCAACTGGTTCCACTATCCGTTCCCCGTCGACCATGGACCCACTTGTCGATGGATTTCATTACAGACTTACCCATGTGCAACAAGTTCAATACCATCTGGGTGGTAGTTGACCGGTTCACCAAGATGGCACACTTCATTCCTCTCACCGGTCTTCCGTCAGCTTCCAAGTTGGCTCAAGTATTCATACAAGAGATCTTCCGACTCCACGGTCTTCCTGAAGAAATTATCTCAGATCGAGGAGTTCAATTCACAGCCAAATTCTGGCGAAGTTTATGTCAAGTCCTCCAAGTCAAGCTAAAGTTTTCCACGGCTTACCATCCTCAGACCAATGGTCAAACCGAGAGGGTGAATCAGGACTTGGAGGCCTTCCTCCGCATCTATGTGTCCTCCTCTCAAGATGACTGGGTTCAATTACTTCCCTGGGCCGAGTTCTGTCATAACAACCAGTATCATTCTTCATCTGCTTCAACACCATTCTTCACTAACTTTGGATTCCACCCTAAAGTCCCTGAGTTCCAACCGCTTCCAGCAACTTCTGTTCCCGCAGTGGATATCACCTTGCATCAGTTTGCCAATATCTGGAAGAGCGTACGATCAGCTCTGCTCAAGGCATCGTTCAGGTACAAGAAGTTTGCGGATAAGAAGCGTCGAGCAGTTCCTGCTCTCAAGGTGGGTGATCGGGTATGGTTATCCACGAAGAATTTGAGGTTAAGAGTTCCCAGTATGAAGTTTGCACCTCGCTATATCGGTCCTTTCAAGATTGAACAAGTCATCAATCCTGTTGCTTACAGACTCCAGTTGCCTCCCTTCTTAAAAATACCCAGGACATTCCATGTTTCCCTGTTGAAACCGCTGATCTTGAATCGGTTTCATTCCTCACTTCCTCCAACTCCGAAAGTCCAAACTCAACGAGGCGTTGAGTATGAAGTGGCCAAGATCCTGGACTCACGTCACCGTTACGGTCAACTACAATATCTTATTGACTGGAAAGGTTATGGTCCTGAGGAACGTTCATGGACCAATGCTTCTGATGTCCATGCTCCTGCCTTGGTCCGGAGATTCCATTCCAAGTTTCCTCAAAAGCCAAAGAAGTGTCCTGGGGCCACTCCTAAAGGGGGGGGTGCTGTCACGATCCGGGTATCTGGACGCCATTTCTTACCCATCAGATGCCTCCTAAGGCTGGCTCAGCGCTCCAGGACCGGATTCCATCTGTTATCCTGATGTGTACATTCCTGTATCCTCTCCTGTCACTCTGGGACGCTGTCACAGTAAACGCCATATTACACCTGGCATGGCGTCTCCCGCGGCCTCCGCCGCCGTCCCTGAACTTCTGCATGCAGAGTGTCTGAGTGGCGATTGCGTCAGCCGCGGCCTCCGCTGTGTCCGCGTGGTTGGATGTGCATCTGTCAGCCTGGCGCCTCCTGTCTCCGGTGGCCGGCGCCGCCATTACTGTTTTCATTACCACATGGATTACAAACCAAACTTCCCTCCAAGTGTCTGCATGGGCGCAGCCATCTTGGATTCTGTCAGCTGATCATTTCCACCAATCTGTTCTCAGTATTGATAATCTGCATAATTGCCTAGCCAATCCCTTCCTTGCTGCAGGTATAAATACACTGTGCCTGAGCAAGGAAGGCGTCAGTGCTTTGGTTGTCAAACCTAGTTCCTGTTTGTCTCTCTCCTGTGATTGTCTTCCAGGTTCCAGCTCCTGTCTCAAGACTTCCACCATAGAGACCCGCACCAGCATTCCACCTGCGGTGTAGCCTGACTCTCCAATCCATTGTGGATTCATCTGTTTCCAGCTACAACATTACCTGCTTCCAGCTCAGCTTCCAGCAGAGTACAGCTTCCCTTAAAGGGCCGGTGTCCTTTCTACACTTTACCACTCTCCACCGGTATTATTATTTCTCCGCTCTCAAGTTCTACATTTCAGTTCATATTTCATCGCTCCCAAGTTCATTTATTATTTAACTGGTTCCAGCCAGTATCCACTCCGTGCTAACAACAGTCTGGTTCCAGCCAGTATCCACAGCAGCTGTTTTATCTTCAGCAACCCAGCTTTTCCTGGAACACCAGCTGGCACAATCCTGGGTTATCTCCATTGCTACAGTCGGGCCTGGTAAGGACTTTCCATCTAGAAGATTATAAGAACTATCTCACACTACCAGTGCCCTGTGGCTCCTGCCATCCTGTAGTACCCAGGAACTGTATTTATTCTTTGCTGACTTTTAAGTTTTCTTTTACTGCTGCTGTGTTGCGGAGTTGTCATAATAAACATCATTGACTTTTATCCAAGTTGTCGTGGTCACGCCTTCGGGCAGTTATTATTCATGTTACTTACATGTCCAGGGGTCTGATACAACCTCCCAGGTTCCGGTACATCTCAGCCCCTACAACTGAGGCTGCCTCCCGTCAGCTCAGGCCCTCAGTTGTGACACTTAATGCATTAAGTTGTGGCAAGCATATGCTCCTGAGGAAGTTTTGCGTGCCTACTACGATTTCCTCAGGAGCCTTGTTCATCCCCCTATCTCTAGCTTTATCTCTCTCTACCTTATCTCTCTCCAAGATTTGATACATCTCCCCTTGGTGCGAGAGTCTCTAAGGCAGTGATTCCCAAACGCTGTGCCACAGCACACCAGCAGTTTTCAAGTGTGCCACACAGCCACCAGAGATGCCCGATGCCTGGCTGCCACAGTCATCACTAACGAGATCGGCCAGCACTGGGCACTCCTGCGGCCCAGCCCGTGATCTTTGCAGATGCAGCGTGACTCATAGGTCACGCAAACACCACGTTGCCTTCTCACCTGGAGTGCTCACCCGCCCACTGCTGATCCGTGCTGTCTCTAAGCGCTCCTCACTGCTCCCACCGCTGAGAGTTAAAGATTTTTACAGTCACAGGTTAGTGTGGCATTACTATGGGGGGCTCTGTGGTAGCATTACTATGGGGGCCTGTGTGGTAGCATTACTATGGGGGGCTCTGTGGTAGCATTACTATGGGGGGCTCTGTGGTAGCATTACTATGGGGGGCTGTGTGGTAGCATTATTATGGGGGGCTGTGTGGTAGCATTAATATGGGGGGCTGTGTGGTAGCATTACTATGGGGGCCTGTGTGGTAGCATTACTATGGGGGGCTGTGTGGTAGCATTACTATGGGGGGCTGTGTGGTAGCATTACTATGGGGGGCTGTATGGTAGCATTACTATGGGGGCTGTGTGGTAGCATTACTATGGGGGGCTGTATGGTAGCATTACTATGGGGGGCTGTGTGGTAGCATTACTATGGGGGCTGTGTGGTAGCATTACTATGGGGGCTGTGTGGTAGCATTACTATGGGGGGCTGTGTGGTAGCATTACTATGGGGGGCTGTGTGGTAGCATTACTATGGGGGGCTGTGTGGTAGCATTACTATGGGGGGCTTTGTGGTAGCATTATTATGGGGGGCTGTGTCGTGGCATTACTATGGGGGGCTGTGTGGTAGCATTACTATGGGGGGCTGTGTGGTAGCATTACTATGGGGGGCTGTGTGGTAGCATTACTATGGGGGGCTGTGTGGTAGCATTACTATGGGGGGCTTTGTGGTAGCATTATTATGGGGGGCTGTGTCGTGGCATTACTATGGGGGGCTGTGTGGTAGCATTACTATGGGGGGCTGTGTGGTAGCATTACTATGGGGGGCTGTGTGGTAGCATTACTATGGGGGGCTTTGTGGTAGCATTATTATGGGGGGCTGTGTCGTGGCATTACTATGGGGGGCTTTGTGGTAGCATTACTATGGGGGGCTGTCTGCTGGCATTACTATGGGGGGCTGTGTGGTAGCATTACTATGGGGGGCTGTGTGGTAGCATTACTATGGGGGGCTGTGGTAGCATAACTATGAGGGGCTGTGTGGTAGCATTACTATGGGGGGCTGTGTGGTAGCATTACTATGGGGGGCTGTGTGGTAGCATTACTATGGGGGGCTGTGTGGTAGCATTACTAGGGGGGGCTGTGTGGTAGCATTACTGGGGGGGGCTGTGTGGTAGCATTACTAGGGGGGGCTGTGTGGTAGCATTACTAGGGGGGGCTGTGTGGTAGCATTACTATGAGGGGCTGTGTGGTAGCATTACTATGGGGGGCTGTGTGGTAGCATTACTATGGGGGGCTGTGTGGTAGCATTACTAGGGGGGGCTGTGTGGTAGCATTACTATGGGGGCTGTGTGGTAGCATTACTATGGGGGCTGTGTGGTAGCATTACTATGGGGGGCTGTGTGGTAGCATTACTATGGAGGGCAATGTGTGGGATTACTCTGGGGGCCAGTGCATTTGTTTAATTATTGTGGGGGCCAATGTGTGTGTGTGTTTTCCCTCTGGGAGGCCTATATCTGGTTGTTTAATTTTCCCATGTGTGTGGTTTGGTGTTTTTTCCCGTGCGGAACTGATGGTGTGCCTTGGCAATTTAAATCATGTTTGGTGTGCCGCAAATTGAAAAAGGTTGAAAGTCACTGCTCTAAGGGTTGGCTCTGGGTGCACTTTTGATCAGCTGGTAAGGACAAATTGCATGCTGGTGCCTTGGTACTGGCATAGATAATGGATAAGCATAGATATTGGAGGACAGCGTTCATTTGAACTGTTTGGATGGCTAAACCCCTGGCCTAAAGCTGGGTATACACTAGGCGATATTTATATATGGATGATAACAACATTTCTGAATGACATGGAGGGTCATTCCGATTTGATCGCTAGCTGCCGTTGTTTGCAGCGCAGCGATCAGGCTTAAAATCGACAATTCTGCGTATGCACCGCAATGCGCAGGCGTGTCGTACGGGTACAATGAGCATCGTGGGTTTGCACAGAGTCTAACGAACATTCCAGTCACACGGCCAAACGCAGGAAGATTGACATGAAGTGGGCATTACTTGGTGGCAACTGACCGTTTTCAGGGAGTGCTTAGCAAAATGCAGGTGTGTCTGGAAAAACGCATGCGTGGCTGGGTGAACGCTGGGAGGGTGTGTGATGTCAAAAGCCGTCCCTCCGTCGTTAGAATCAACACACATGAAGAGTAACTACAGGGCTGGTCTTGTTTTGCACAAAAAGATTTTGCAGGCGCTCTGCTGCAGAAGCGTTCGCACTTCTGCAAAGCGAAAATACACTCCCTAGTGGACGGAGACAATGCGTTTGCACGGCTGCTAAAAACTGCTAGCGAGCGAATAACTCGCAATGACCCCCATTGTCCAGTACGTACGCACTATTTTGTCAATGATGTACGCACCCGCGGGTCATTGACAAGGTCTACTGTCATCTGTACATGCAGGTCAACTTTGACTATATCATCTGAAACTGCATGTTCGGGGTGGTGGCAGGATGATGTCACTGAACGATATCGTTCGGTGTGTATGCACTATCTCGTTTGCCCAGGAGTTCAAGGGCAAACACTGACGATATTGCTCATGGAGCATATAGTGTAATGTGTACCCAGCTTTATAGGCATCTTTTTTCTTTTATTTTACATTAGCAATATTACATATTTGGCCCTTGCGATGTGTAAATATAGATGTTGGGATCTTTGACAATTGATGTTACTATAGTTAAACCATTGCTTTCTGTCTAACTCATTTCCTCCCCTTCTCTTTATTCTTTTCCTCAACATTTATTACATAATGTGGAAAACCTCAATAAAGGCTACTGAGACTTGAACAGAAGGCAGTGAGTCTGTCAGTTCTAATCAGTGGCGTGCGGTGAGGTCAGTGGCTGGTGAGGCACTGCAGCCATAATGTCCGCCGAGTCCTGCCGATGCCTGCTACCGCCTCCGAGATGATGCCCGCTACCGCCACTGTTCCTGCATACACCGAAGGCACACGTGCTCCCAGAAAACTGGTTGTGGTCTTGCAGTGAGGGTGTGGCCGTATGATGAGGAGAGGATGATGGAAAGGCAGAGTGTGACAGGAGAGAGATAGTGATGGGGAGACAGTGATGCACGGGAGATACAGTGGGTGACAGGGAGAGAGTGATGCCAGGGTGAGGGTGACAGCAGTGGGTGACAGGGAGAGGGTGATGCCAGGGTGAGGGTGACAGAGAAAGGGTGATGCCAGGGAGAGTATGACAGCAGTGGGCGACAGGGAGAGGGTGACAGCAGTGCGTGATGCCAGGGAGCTGGAGACAGGAAGAGGGTGACAGTGAGATGGTGCCAGCAATGGGTGACAGGGAGAGGGTGATGCCAGGAGAGGGTGACAGCAGTAGGTGACAGGGAGAGGGTGATGCCAGGGAGCTGGTGACAGGAAGAGGGTGACGGTGACATGGTGACAGCAGTGGGTGACGGTGACATGGTGACAGCAGTGGGTGACAGGGAGAGGATGTCAGCAGTCGAGACCAGCTGTGGGTGACAGGAAGAGGGTGACAGCAGTTGGTGCCAGCTATGGGTGACAGCAGAGGGTGACTGGGAGAGGGTGATACTAGGGAGAGTACATTACTGTCCCACTCTGTCACCAGTATGCATACAGCATACAATATACGCTGTACAGCCTTGGGTCCCCAATACAGCATGGGTGAGCTTAGCCCATGTCAAAATAAAGTACCCGCCAATCTCCCACATAAATCATAGCCAGCCGCGGGCCACGCCGATAACAGAGAGAAGAATTACCAAACCTGCTCCCTGTGGCGTGGCTGCTCGTCCTCCAGCAGTTTCATTTATACAGGGCTGTGCGGCCTGCGCTGGCTGGTGAGTGCACTGCAGGCTGCTGGAGCCGGAACAAGAGAGGAGATCGCTGCCACAGAGCTGGATCAAGCCTTCAGGGGGCCAAGGGCACTTCAAACAGGGGGCCCTGTACCTCATGTCAGCACTGTGCCTGTGGATGTGCCCGCCGTGCCTCCGCCCCCTGTGCAAGTCATATATACTGTATATATAAACAAAGTGTGATCTGGCGGCACTCCCGGTCAGTGTATAAATATTGATAAAGCGGTTACACCTATAAACATCTTAATGCTTCAATTTCATACCAAAATTTCCATCAAGAGTAAAATAGGATAGCTGTGGCTTACCTTAAATACTCTTCACCAAGCCCCATGTGCTTCTATGCTTACTGCTGTCCCAGACTTCCACCAACGTCAAAATGGCGCCCATTCGCAGTGAGCATGACTTCAGCTGAAAATGTTTTCATAAAATTGAAAGGTTGAGAAGTATACAGATGTAACCGCCTAATTATTTATTCTGTGACCATGAGTGACGCCAGATCACTCTTTCTTTAACCCCTGCATTGGAGGGCACCCAGGGCGCTGGACTGTTTGATATGAGTGGCGACTTCTTGCATATGTACACCCCAGTGATCGCAAAAAAAAAATGGGTCCCAGGGACCCCTCACTTTTAAGAAAATTGGGGTCCTACCTGTCCTTTTCTGGGTCCTATCGAAAAGAAAGTTTTTATTAATCTTATTATTAAAATATAAAAACACTTGATTTGGACACTACAAAGTGTTGAAAGGGGGAGGATGGGGTGACAATGCTGCTGGACTGTGTAGCATACAGGACACTGCACCAGAGCTGTAACGACATTTTGGCAACCTAAGGCAGAAAGCGAATCGGTGCTCCCCTTCCAACATGCGAAAGTACGGACAGTGCGCGCTGTAGGCGCGCAGCAAAAAATTTGTGGCGTTGCTTCGTGGGGAAGGGGCGGGGCCACATAGTAGTGGCAATTCACATTACACCACACAGTAGTGAAGCTAATACACTTTGTGCCAGGCAGAGCACGTTATACACATTGTGCCAGGCAGAGCACTGAGACACATTGTGCCAGGTAGAGCACTGAGACACATTGTGCCAGGTAGAGCACTGAGACACATTGTGCCAGGTAGAGCACTGAGACACATTGCATCAGGTAGAGCACTGAGACACACTGCGCCAGGTAGAGAACTGAGACACATTGCGCCAGGTATTGCACTGAGACACAATGCACCAGGTAGAGCACTGGGACCACTGAGACACATTGCACCAGGTATTGCACTGAGACACATTGCGCCAGGTAGAGCACTGAGACACATTGCACCAGGTATTGCACTGAGACACATTGCGCCAGGTAGAACACTGAAACACACTGTGCCAGGTAGAGCACTGAGACACACTGCACCAGGTAGAGCACTGAGATACATTGCACCAGGTATTGCACTGAGACACATTGCACCATGTATTGCACTGAGACACATTGCACCAGGTAGAGCACTGAGACACACTACACCAGGCCAGGTAGAGCACTGAGACACACTGCACCAGGTAGCCCACTGAGACACATTGCACCAGGTAGAGCACTGAGACACACTGCACCAGGTAGAGCACTGAGACTCACTACACCAGGCCAGGTAGAGCACTGAGACACATTGCACTAGGTAGAGCACATTATACACATTGCGCCAGGTAGAGAACTGAGACACATTGCACCAGGTAGAGCACTGGGACCACTGAGACACATTGCACCAAGTATTGCACTGAGATACATTGCACCAGGTATTGCACTGAGACACATTGCGCCAGGTAGAGCACTGAAACACACTGTGCCAGGTAGAGCACTGAGACACACTGCACCAGGTAGAGCACTGAGAGACATTGTACCAGGTATTGCACTGAGACACATTGCACCATGTATTGCACTGAGACACATTGCACCAGGTAGAGCACTGAGACACACTGCACCAGGTAGAGCACTGAGACACACTACACCAGGCCAGGTAGAGCACTGAGACACACTGCACCAGGTAGCCCACTGAGACACATTGCACCAGGTAGAGCACTGAGACACACTGCACCAGGTAGAGCACTGAGACACACTACACCAGGCCAGGTAGAGCACTGAGACACACTGCACCAGGTAGCCCACTGAGACACATTGCACCAGGTAGCCCACTGAGACACATTGCACCAGGTAGAGCACTGAGACACACTGCACCAGGTAGAGCACTGAGACACATTGCACCAGGTAGAGCACTGAGACACACTGCACCAGGTAGAGCACGGAGACACATTGTGCCAGGTAGAGCACTGAAACACACTGCGCCAGGTAAAGCATTGAGACACACTGCGCCAGGTAGAGCACTGAGACACACTACACCAGGTAGAGCACTGAGACACACTACACCAGGCCAGGTAGAGCACTGAGACACACTGCACCAGGTAGCCCACTGAGACAAATTGCACCAGGTAGAGCACTGAGACACACTGCACCAGGTAGAGCACTGAGATACACTACACCAGGCCAGGTAGAGCACTGAGACACACTGCACCAGGTAGCCCACTGAGACACATTGCACCAGGTAGAGCACTGAGACACATTGCACCAGGTAGAGCACTGAGACACACTGCACCAGGTAGAGCACTGAGACACATTGCGCCAGGTAGAGCACTGAAACACACTGCGCCAGGTAGAGCATTGAGACACACTGCGCCAGGTAGAGCACTGAGACACATTGCACCAGGTAGAGCACTGCGACACATTGCACCAGGTAGAGCACTGAGACACATTGCACCAGGTAGAGCACTGAGACACATTGCACCAGGTAGAGCACTGAGACACACTGCACCAGGTAGAGCACTGAGACACACTGCACCATGTAGAGCACTGAGACACATTGCACCATGTAGAGCACTGAGACACATTGCAGTAACTCCCCCCCCCCCCCCCCAGACAGCGTCGCGGGAACCCCCTACAGTAAGCCCATCCACCACCCGACACACAGCCTGCTGCAGCCCCGGCACACATGCCGCCGCCATGGAGAGTGGGAGACGGACACCGGGCTGGGGACACAGGGCAGATGCGGAGCGGCACTCGCCATTGCGGAGGAGGCGCTGTGCCGCGTGAGCGGGGCCAGTCTCTTGGTGCTGGTA